>NW_026944812.1:0-85000 GCF_034702125.1 Engraulis encrasicolus
CACCACATTAGAATACATATGAAGAAGACAGGGACACTTGGTTTGTTTGTTTTGGAGACGCCCTCAACTTACTACGAGGTACAAGTAGATGTTGTTTTGGAACTGATGCAAGACTTTTTACATTTTGTGTTTTTTGAAATGCTGTGTAACTGCCAATCTATCGTGCCTCTAATCAATCATATGCATAGCTGCCGTGGCTAACGAGGCTAACGTGGTATTATCAAACTCTCTCAAAACATATCCTTTTGCTGTAATTCTGCTCTTAAGTGGCTGTTTTTCACCCCAACCATTCTAAAATGTGTCAAACTTGCTCCACCTCCAGATAAATCCTTTAAGAAAAACTTACAATTTCTTAAGGTACATCGGGTATATGGTAATCTACATCAGTGGAGTTTAACGGGAGTCTGGTCTTTGGGAGCCACAATTTTCCACAGTCATTTCGTTGATGACACAAATTGTGTTGTCCCCATCAGAATCTTCAAATAAGTAAAACAAAAAATGTCTCCATGCATTTGATGATACTAGTTAGACAATCCAGCTGACTGGGGATAGGAAAATAATTGAAAGTGTTCTGGGTGATTGGGTCTCCCATTACAGAGAGTAGAGAATGGCTCAGATGTGTGCAAATGCTACATGTCTTATTTGTCCACTGTCCAGCCTTACACAGTTCTACCATGAAAGACTCGATAGACTAAAAGAAGTTTAAGAGATTTATTGAAACACTGAAGTATGCCAGTAAGTGATTGTCTTTGGCGGAGGCCCCCGCCTGCTTAGAATAATTCAGATGAAGAGGGCGCATATCCTGCCGATGGATAAGGCAGGGGCGAGAGCCTACCCCCCTTCACAGGACGGGGACCAACTGGTGACGGTGGCTGGAGGTGGTGGCATTCACAGCAGATTAACGAGAGGACCATCGACCTGGGACCGTGAAGATTAGGGCAGATGCTCTCAGCATCCTTGTGGTGGCAAGGCTGAAGGAAAGATGCCGTAACTGCGTCGAAAGCAGGGACACCTTGCAGATTCTCCGCATGGAACGAGGACGGGCCAGCAATGGAGGGTGAAGGGGAGGTGGTGGGAGCGTTGACACCAGCGTACTCTAGTCAGCAGAAGAGCAGAGATAGACAGAGGGTTTATAAATGAGCGGGCAGGCTTCCTATTGGCTCTAGTTCAAATGAATGAGAAATGCAAGGGAGAGGGTGTGCCTAAGAACAAGAACAGTGATTGGTTGGTTAATTTAAGGGAATAATTGAGCTGAATACCGTCTCATCTTCCTGGCAGAACTTAACGCCTTAGCTTACATTTCTTTTCGAGATTTCTGTTATAGGACTACACTTCTAATATTTATGTTGTTTTTGCTTTTAAAAATGCCATCGTGCAAAAATAACAGATCTTTTTGGTCAGACTGTATGATAGGATAGTGGTCAAACAGATTTTTTTTCTTAAAATAATTGTACTGCAAATCAGTTTAATACTAGTGCAGAGCCCGTTGGGCCTATTGCCCTGGTTGTGTTTTGTAATTTAGGCCTATCTAAAAACTGGGGGCATCCCTGCGCTGTCCTAATGTGCTCCTTAAAAGACATGAAGACATGTTGCATAAGTAGAATAACTGTATTTTTTTCATGTAAGCTATACTTTTCTACCAGATGGATAGATAGATAGATAGATAGCCGTGCAGCAGGACCTTTTATACTCGCTGGGATGTGACGTCATCACATCCTGTCCAGTTTCGTTCTGGTTTTAACAAAACAACTGCTGTCTTTAACATTGGTGACATCTGCGAAAAAAAGATGTAAGATTCCTGCCAGCGGCTTCAATGTTGGGTGCACTGCTGATTCATAATTCCATGAAAATGTTCATATCTTCACTATTTTATGTCCAAACGGTGTGAAAACGTTGCGCTGCAATCCGCTGCACCACTGCCATGTCACCTTCCAAGTTTGAGATGTTTTAGTGCAGTTCTGCGGGAGTTACGCAGGTCACAGAGACACAGATACAGTAGAACTTTCTTGAATTATTAGATAGATGCATCAGCATTTGCACTGTACGGTATAGTTACAAAATATAAAATATGTCTATCAACTAGGGGAAAGAAGTATTAGCCATGTATCAGTCTTTCTCTTCGACACCACAGTCAATACCACACACACACACCACAGTCAATTTAATACCGCATCTTGTTTCAATTTTGTGACTGACACTGAAAGGCTGAATTAATACATTTTCACATCACAGCTCACAGCACCCTCCCCGGACCCACTTTTAAGTCCCAACCCAGCCGTTAAGAAAACCTGATCTACATATTTGTATATTATCTGCCATTTTTGTGGTGTCCGCCTACATGCTTGTCTGTCTGTTGCTTGAGACCACAAGAACGGGAGACTTGTGACTTAATTAATTAATTAATTTTGAAAATCCTACCTAATGAATCCTTTAAAAATCCAAGATTTTTCTCATCCTCCAGTGCCCCTGCCACAGCCCGCCCCGCCATCTCTGTCAGTGGCCCAGATGGAGAGCTTCCATGGGGTAGACATGGCCCAGAGGCCCCCCGGGATCAAAGCTTCTCCATCGTCTGCTCCATCCAGTCACAGTACCCAGGAGGCTCTTTCCACCTCGTCTCTGATGGCTCTGATGAGATCCGGACTGAGCTGGCTGTCAATAACTCGGCCTCTTTCTTCTTTCCTGCGGCTGACTTCACCCACGAGGCAAACTACAGCTGCCTCTATGAGGTTACTTTGACAGGTCGTCTCTTCACCTCAACAAGAGCAGATGAGCTTAGCATGGCTGTACGAGGTACAGTAGAGCAACACATATGAATAGAATGCAGAATAGAATACTTTTAAGATATTTCTAGCATGTATGCCATATACGTACGTACAATGACATTGAAGCATTCCACTCATACATGTTGCACGAAGTGTGTGCTTCAATTTCATACATGTTGCACCGAGTGCATGCTTAAATTTCATACATGTCATCTGAGTGTACATGTAGGTTGAAATTAGACATTGATTTGCGTCTATCCACTTTTATTATTTTACTCGTTTAATTTCAGTTTATATAGGCCTAATGTTTTTTTTTTTCTCTTAGAGCTGACTTGGATGGAATGGATACACACCTCTGTCACCTCTGCACACCCTATTGTCTTCTACTGTGGAGCAATACTTGGACTGATGCTATTGCTGGTTCCCATCGCAGTGTGTATACTGCGGAAGATGAATAGAGGCCAGGAATATGTGGTGAACGACGAGTACTGTAAGTGAACTTGTGTTATAGACCCTTGTGGCTGTCAAAGTTAATTATTATTAATAATAGAACTGACAAGATAATATTTATTTTATTTTTATTTCCTTCTTAACCATAGGGGCTATGACAACATATGACGCCTCCTTCAATGTCACCGAAAATCTGTGAAGAATTGAAGATTTCACATGACATGAATGCAGTTTTTCATTTTCATTTTTCAATGCAATGCAGTTTTTCGATCAATTGCTATCCTAACTGATGACTCACCAGTCATCCTTCTATAAAATGAATGTATTAGTAGATTAGTGTGTGATTAGTGTGTGTGTTTAGAGTGTATGATTTGCATTCGCACAGCCTTAGTATGTACCACATCTCCAGATTATGATTAAACCGGTTGCATTTTAACAAGACATTCTCGCCCTTTTCAAGTGGTCAATTTATGTTACGCACCTATTCTTCACTCAAAATACATAGAGATAGCTCAGGCCAGATGATTTAAGAGATTATCTTGTGAGATTACAGGAAATGTGATCTTATCCTCTGTAATTATTATGTTGAATTACAATTTGTTGTGGCACTTTTCTTTTTCTAATGAAAAATTAAGTTTAATTAGAGACTTTGTAACTGATTTATCTCAATCGCTTAATAGTATATTCCCCAAAAAGCAAACTTTTTCATGTGAAGGTGTCGGATAGGAACTGTAGGCTCTCTGTGGTGAAATGTTGTCTCCAGTGTAGTACAGATGGTGTAACTTCAATCTGCTCATTACCGTGCCGGGCCGCGACATCGTACCGTGATCATTACACCCTGTGGCCATTCGGAATGCGGGGGGCAGTATAGCACTGCTTTTGCAGAGCAGCGTCTGCCTGTGCTTGTAGGCTACGTCTGTCTGTGCTCCCGTGATTGTCCATCCTCCAGTTTTAGTAGTAGTAGAAATACAGTCAGCAAATTGCATGTTTTATTTAGCATTGGGCATTTGATAGGGCATTTGATAATAACACAAGTGTGAGCCCTAAACAAGACCACCATGTGAATTTAAACTCGACTTTTTTCTGTCTTGCATTCACCGTCTCCCAATCCGTCCCTAACTTATTTCGGCACTATTCAAGCCAGGAACGGGTATCCTCGGGATACAGAGTTTGCATACCTACTACAATTTGAACCGGTAAAGACAATTAAAACCGAGTCAATCAGACAGGAACACCATTGTAATTAGGCTAAGTGTGTCCCGTGACGCCAGCATGAGAGAGATCAAATTTTAAATTTGGCGACGACATTCTGTCTTCAAAACTGGCATCGGCCGCTTCCAATTTAGGACCATAGGCCTATTCAACCGTTTCCACAACCTCACTGATCACAGTTGCTTCATCTCTAATGCCAGGGCTAAGAATAACGAAAATAGCAAAACAGAGTAGGCTAATAAACCGTAATGGAGAGACTGAGGAGACATGAAATCAAGCGGCGGAGTTCGGACCATTTTTAGTGGACCGATGTCGCTTGCTTTGTGTAGCCCTATCAAGCAAGCCTGTCTGTCTCATTTGTGCGATGAGCACACAAACACAAATTGAACCACTCGTATAGTGTGAGTCAAACAGACATGAACAACATTGTAGCCTAATGAAGTAGTGCCCCGTCATGTCAGCATGAGAGAGGTGATTTTACATTTGTCGACGACATTCCGTCTTTAAAACTGGCGCATGCCGCTTCCCCTATTGCAGGCTATTAACCTGATCTACACTGTCGTTACCACAAAAAACAAGGTAGCACAACTTAATACCATTACTAGCCTATATATCTGGTAGCCTAAATAGTAGGTTGAAGACGGGGGTATTATTGGTGCACTGTTTTTTTTTTTGCGAAGCAGAGTAATCTGCTTCAGTGTAGCTCATTGTACGTTGATCCCTCCCTCAGTTTTAGGCTACAAGTGGAAAGAGTCAGCCAATTGCGCGTTGCAGGTAACATTGGGTATTTGATAATAACACAAGCGTGATCCCTAAACAAGACCGCCAGTCGATGGTGTTTTGTTTTCATTATTCTGTCCTGCATTCACCGTCTCAATTCCGCTCCTAACTTAGGCTATAGGCTAAGTGATTATTTAATTATTATTAATAATTAAAATAGTAATAATTATAATAATTATTTAGTTAATTATTTCTGCACTACCTATTCAAGTCAGGAACGGATATCCTCAGGATAGCCTACGGACTAATAGGTTGAAGACGTTTTTTTGTATTGGTGCTTGTGAACATTTCATCCTTTCAATGCGCTGTTGTGCGCAATCGACGGGATTCCGGTTAACTGGGGATGTGATGCACACATGACAAGACATCTGTTACACGACATGTCACAAAAGGCTGTGCAGTCCCTGCTGTAACCCACCCCCTCCCCCACAGACAAACATTCATGTTCTGAAAAGTTCAACACGTTCTGAAAATTTTAGCCGCTTTGCATTAAGTTTTCGAGCAGACACTTGTCCACGGTGACGCAACATCGAAAGAGAAACGCAGAGACTGTTCACAAATAACTGAATAAAGATTTCATTTAAAAAACACAGCATTTCTATGAAAATGTGCTGGGTGACCACACTGCCTATGTCTATCCAGATGCACGTATAGCAACAATGAGAAAGAGAGGGAGAGACGGGGGGAGAGAGCGATTAGCGCGTATCTCTCTCTCTCTGTGTGTGTGTGTGTGTGTGTGTGTCTGTGTCGGGGAACATTTGAAGTGAAAAAACCACCCTCCCCCACTTCAGCATCAGATGTTGGTGGTCTACAAGTCAAGACTATCTTGTAGCCCAGTCATGAAGTTCATAAAGCCATCGGTAGCCTATTAGGCCAAGATATCCAAAATCCCTCCGCAAATTTCTGCATTGCCTGAGTTCATAGGCTAAAATAACTTTATTTAGGCCTGACTTATTTAGCTTACTTTATTAGCCTTATTTAGGCCTATTATCGTATTTAGGCTTTAACGTGGGCCTATTTTACAAAATATCGAAAGAAGGAAAAGACACGACAGACAAGTTGAGGCTTAGGCTACTGATCGTAGCCTATTACAGCAAACCGAACATGCGCTTATGAACAGACTAGCCTGAGGGCAAACATCTTCTTGGCACTATTGAGATAACCAGGCCATGCCAGGAATTCAACTACCTGGGCACACGCTAAAATACTGACAGACTACAATTGCTTGGATCTTCAGTGGGTTTCGTGGGTCCGGGGGGGATGGGTGGTGATGGCACGCTTGATGTATTTTTCCCCACCCCATGCATGCACGCGGATACACAGGGTCGGGACATTCACCCAATGAATGACTGAGTGCGGCTAAATATGCCTGTTGCATATCGTAGCCTAATTATTCACACATCACGTCAAGTCACAAATTAGTAGTCTCTTGCAGTTGACCTATGCCAAATTAACGTCTTCCCTGTAAGGCTGCACTAATTCAAACAGGTAGAGGAGTCGGCTGTTATATTTTGATCCTGCTTTAAGTCAATGGGCGAGAGGGACGGATGAAACGGGTGTTTCATTCGTCCCGACAGTGTCTACTGACACTTAAATCCCCTTTGCCTGTAAACCTGACAACTTTGACTTTTCATACTTTCGGATATGTTCAAGTTTTCGAGTAAATCGCAGTGTTTCATTCGTCCCGTGTTTCATTAGTCCCTGCTCTCCCCTACTGCCTAAACTGCATGAGTTTAAATGCGTCCTCTCCAAACAGTGTGTGTGTGTGTGTGTGTGTGTGTGTGTGTGGGCTAGAGAGGGAGAGAGAGCGAGGGAGAGAGGCGCTTAATTCCCCGCAGAAAGAGCAAGGCGATGTCTCCAAATATTAGACAAATGCATCTTATTTTAGTTAAGTAGACATCAGGGATGTATTTTGCTTAATAGCAACGCCGACCTGATTGGTTCATATTGCTCTGAATGGTCACAGAAGGCTAGGCTATATTTTAATGGGTTTACGCGCGCGAGGTCATCTAACTGTGGTCACAGTCGCCAGGTGCTATTATGAGAGGAAAACTATAGCACGTTGGCAAACATTAAAGTCAGTTTAAGCCATGCATATGATGAACCAGTTTTCTTGTTTGAAAAAAACACACTTCCCGGTGCGCAGGGTGCATTTCTGACTGACCCAGATGAAATCGCATGAGGAACTCCATGATTACGAGATGACATTGCATATATTTCCCAGCATATATTTCCCCTCTCTCTCTCTCTCTCTCTCCAAACCCAGTTGTACTTGGACTCACTTTTAACACCGCTGGCCTACCCAGGTGAATCGCAGCACACACTGTTTGCAGTGAGCCGTGCTGTGTGCGAGTGCTGTGTAACTTCACCCCTAATGTACTAGCGAGTGCAGTGTTGTAAATCACGTGGAATAAGTGCAGCGATTACCTGCGTAGCCTACTTAATTATGGAAGTGAGTGTCATTTGGACTGCCTATGGAATCAAGCCTACTGTCACCAAGCTCTTCCTGTCTCCCCAGCCTCGCAATGGATGCACACCTGGCCACCGCTCCCCCGCCTCCTTCGGAACTGATGATTGTGGGGGGGATCTCCAAGGAAATGGACATGGGACTGGGTTTGGAATTTCGGACTTGTATAGCCTACATTTGGGGTGCCCCGGGACTCTTTTAGATTTCTGTTAGTTAATAAATATTATTTTAAAACTCAATATTTGTGTCTTGGCGTAGCCTATTTGTGGTATACAGTAGCCTATACTCTCCAGGGTATTTGGTAACAAGGAGAGGTGTCGCTGGAAAAATGCGCACTTTCTCACCTGCGACACATAACCCGACAGTTGGTTATACTTAATTTGAGCACGAAAACAGCAATATCAGTCGCTTGCTAATTTTTGCCAATGTGACAACATTAAATTCATTAGGGAAGTGTAGGTTAGGTTATCGCCCCAGCTGTTGGCGATGTGAGATAAATAGCCAACGCTTACACGCTCAAACGAAGCGCTGTTAGGTTACTGCGGTGAGGTGTATTGCACTCTCAGTCATTTTTACCAAATGAAAAAAGTATCCACATCCAGAAAACAAGTCTGAAGTTGCAATATTAGACGTTTCAAATCTTGCGATGCGAGAATCGGTATGGCTTCTGGCTACACTCAGTTTACATTTTGTCAGAGCTTGCACATTAATGGCAATTCATCCGATCATCATTTAAAAAAAAAGAAAATTCATTACGTTATTTAGGCTATTCTTTTTATGACTCTTCCTACTTCCTGGAGGTGTTCTCACACACAATTTATAGGCATGTTGTTATCCGCTGAATCGGTGCGTGCGGGTGAATATGAGCATAATTAATATGCCGTCAACATCGTCTAAAATATTCCATATGGTAATAAATGTTGCCTACCCATTTGCGCTTGAATGTGTATTGTGTGTATGCAAGAGAAAGTGTGTGTGTGTGTGTGTGTGTGTGTGTGTGTGTGTGAGAGAGAGAGAGAGAGAGAGAGAGAGAGAGAGAGAGAGAGAGAGAGAGAGAGAGAGAGAGAGAGAGAGAGAGAGAGAGAGAGACTACCACGTGGTAAAGCGTACAGCAAGCGCTCCCAAGCGCCACCCGGCGGTTGTTTGGGTACACTGCAGCTAGGCCCGGTACGTACCGAGGTGGAGGTCGTGGCATTACCTCGGTAAAGGGTGTGCATTGTAGGGGGACCGACTGTATACTGTACTTCCTAGAGCTGGAGCACAAAAGGAAAAATAGGTCAAATGTAACGACCAGGACTGCTAAACAGCTCCAGCAATTTCTGTGATTTCTGACCTGTGAGTTGCTACTTGCATTTTGCATCTTGATGGTACTGACTGAGGTGTTGCATTAGTATAGTTTTTGAGTTTACTTAGCTTCTCATAAGCCAAAGTAATTCATCATAATTATTCAATTACATTCCCAGATATGCAAATATATAGTATTTTGAGTGGCCCAATGTTTTTCTCATGGTGCTATGCGCCCCATACATTTTTATGCAGACAATCTAAACAGCAATGACAGGCATGCCCCACTGTCTTTTTTTTATGCTGTTGACAAAAGATTCAGACAATAGTGAGCGGGCCCAGAGCTGTTTCCAAATGCATTGTATTGCAGAGCGTATGCATTCAACTGCACACAGACGAACAGGAGAGGCATCCTTTCATCCAGACGAACAGGAGAGTCATCCTTTCATCCTGATTATGAACTCATCTGGTGCTCTGAGGATTCAGCTGTAGTTTTAGATGTATTAGATGTATTCACAAATCATAATGTGTGTGTGTGTGTGTGTGTGTGTGTGTGTGTGTGTGTGTGTGTGTGTGTGTGTGTGTGTGTGTGTGTGTGTGCGCATGAGTGTGTGCGCATGACTGTGTGTAACTGTCTTCCTACCTCGAAATCCCTCTTCTATATGTGTGGGTTTGTGTGTGTGTGTGGGGGTTTGTGTGAATCTTTGTGTGTGTGTGTGTGTGCGTACAAGTGAGAATGCATGCGTGTGCAATGCATCCGTGCATGTTTGTGTGTAGGTTCATGCGAGTAGGTGTGTGTGTGTGTATGTGTGGGTGTGTGCGTGCGTGCATGTGTGTGTCTGTGTGTGTGCATACATGGATGCAAGTGTGTGTGTCTGTACATATTTCTTTTGGGAGAGACGCTGAGCAGAAATCTGTTTTGTGCACTTATACATTCTGCTGTGAAGGTACACAGAGCACATAAGGTAGCCTCAATGTGCAGAGACACACACACACACACACACACACACGCGCGCACACACACGCGCACACACACGCACAGACACACACACACACGCACACACTCACACGCACAGACACTCACACACACACACACACACACACACACACACGCACACACACACACACACACATACACACACGCACACACTTACACGCACAGACACAGACACACACACACACACACACACACACACACACACACACACACACACACACACACACACACACACACACACACACACACACACACACACACGCATATTTGTCTCCCCCTGTATTCAAGCCCAGAGTGTCTCGGTAGCAGATTGGGTTGTTTGTATCGTCCCGGCAGAGACACACTAATAGAATCCTCTACTCTCCTCTCCTCTCCTCTCCCCTCCCCTCTCCTCTATCCCCCTTTCCTACCATCTCTCCACGCACGCTAGTACACCTCTCCTCTCCTCTATCCCCCTCTCCTCTTTTCCACATCTCCTTTCCTCATTCCTCCTCTCCTCTCCTCAATCCTCCTCTCCTCTTCTGTCCTCAATCCTCCTCCCCTCTTCTGTCCTTTCCTCAATCCCCCTCCTCTCCTCTCCTCTCTTCTCCTCTCCTCTATCCTCCCCTCCTCAATCCCCCTCTCTCCTCTACTCTCTTTTCATTTCCTCTCCTCTTCTCTATCCTCCCATCTCCTATCCTCCTCTCCTCTCCTCATCTAATCTCCTCTGTCTCCTCTATCCTCCTCTCCTCTCCTATCTTCTCCTCTCCTCTCCACCTCACCTCTCCTCTCCTCTCCTCTCCTCTCTTCTCCTCTCCTCTATCCTCCTCTCCTCTCCTCTACGCCTCTCATCTCTCTCCATCCCGTCCCGGCAGTGACACACTAATAGAAAACAGAGGGATTGATCCTCTCTCACGCCCACTCCGACACCTCTCCTCTATCCTCCTCTTTTCTCCTCTATCCTCCTCTTTTCTCCTCTATCCTCCTCTACTCTTCTCTATTTTCCTCTCCTTCCTCCTCCTCCTCATCTCTCTCTCCATCCGTGTACCACTCGTTCTTCTTTCTGAATTTTTTCCATTCATCATCCCTCAATTCTGTTGGCTTCAAATTCCTTCCATCCCTCTCTCTGTCATCTCTCCCTCTCTCTCTCTGTCATTCCCTCTCTCCCTCCCTCTCTACCTGCACCGCCCCCCCCCTCTCTCTCTCCCTTCTCTGCCCCCCCCCTCTCTCTACCTGCACTGCCCCCCTCTCTCTCTCCCTCCATCCCTCTCTCTCTACCTGCATCGCCCCCTCTCTCTCTCTCCCTCCCTCTACCTGAACGCCCCACTTCTCTACATTACTCTCTCTCTCTCTCTCTCTCTCTCTCTCTCTCTCTCTCTCTCTCTCTCTCTCTCTCTCTCTCTCTCTCTCTCTGTCTTACTCTCTCTCCTTCTTCCACTTATCCCATCCTACTCTCTCTATCTGTCTCTCAATTCAATTCAAGTCAAATTCAATTCAATTCAAATTGTGCTTTATTAGCATGACTGTAATGATACAATGTTACCAAAGCATACAAATAACAAAACAAAAGTGTGAACATCTCTCTATCTCTCTCTCTTGCCCTCTACCTGAATCCCCCCCCCCCCCTTCCAGCAGTGAAGTGATGCCTCAGGGGAAATGCCTGGTGGGGGGTTGCATACGCTGCTGCATAATTTGTCACATATTTAGAGTAGAGTAGAGAAACTTTATTTATTTATTTAAGTACAGTGAGTCCAATAAGTATTTGATCCCTTGCTGATTTTGTTGGTTTGTCTACTAACAAAGATATGATCCGTCAATAAATGTTATGATATATATGTATTCTAATATGGAGAGACAGAATATCAAAAATAAAATCCAGAAATTAACTTAAAAGAATATATATTAATTTATTTCCATTTCATCGAGCAAAATAAGTATTTGATCCCCTGCCAAATGATTACAGTTCCGGGCCCACAGACCAGATGGGCACTTCCGATCAACTTGTCATCTCAATTAACCCCTTAGCGCAGCACTATGGCTCTCTGTAATGTCATAGCAATGTCTTTATGGTGTAGTTAAGCATTTTCAGCAAGTGAATAGGGTTGCCGGCGACCCCAGCTGCAGTAAGAGGCTACAGACACCTGTGCATACTAACATGCATAAAAGACAGATTGAATCAGCAGAATCAGTCCATAGTATGAGTGAATCAGTCACACTCCAACCTCACCAGCATGGGGAAGACCAAAGAGCGGTCAAATGATATCAGGGACATGATTTTAGACCTGAACAAGATTAAATGGGCTGCAAAGCCACAAGAAAGAGACTGGGTATTAACGCATCCCAGCTATTGACGCATTTCTTCAAAAATGTGAGGAATACAAAATGACTATCCATCAGGCTTTCTGGGGTTCTATACAAGATTTGACCTTTTGTAGGGATTTGATAATCATGAGAACAGAAAGAAAGCACCCTAGACCTATACGGGATGAACTAGGCAATGATATCAAAGCTACTGGGACCAAAATCACGGAGAAAACTACTGGTACACTTAATGCCACAGAGGTTTAAAATCCTGTAGTGCACACATGGTACCTCTACTTCAGAAGGAACCTGTGCAGTCCCACCTGAGGTTTGCCAACGGACATCACTGATAAGGAGGTGCTGTAGTCACATGAAACCAAAATCAAGCTGTTTGGCATGAACACAATTCAATGTGTTTTGAGAAAGAGTACTGCTGTCTATGATCCCAAGAACTCCCTCCTCACCATCATGTATGAAAGTAGTATCATTATGGTTTGAGGGTGTTTATCTGGCCAAGGCACAGGACAACTTCACATCGTCAACGAATGGATGGAGGGAGACATGTAATGTGCAGTCCTGAATGCAAACGTCCTTCCCCCCACCACTACACTGAAGGGTGGGCCATTTTGGGATCTCCCAACATGACAATAATACACAACATACAGTCAAAGCAACGAAGGGGTGGCTCAATAAGAAGCATATTAAAGTCGTGAAGTGGCCTAGATGGTCTCCAAATATTAACCCTATAGTAATTCTATGGAGAGAACTGAACCTCCCATTTGCCAAGCTACTGCCACAAACTATTAATGTTTCAGAGATAATCTGCAAAGAAAAATGGGCAAAAATTGTACCTACTATATGCACAAACATTGTCATCAACTAAAAGAAGCATCTAACCTCAGTGCTAGACAACTAGGGCTTTGCCACAAAGCACTTTATCTTCTTTAGCTAGAGGGGTCAAATACTTATTTGCCTATATTAAATACAAATAAATTAAAATATATTATTTTAAGTTATTTTCCTGAATTTCTTTTTGATATTCTGACTCTCCATGTTTGAATACATATTATCATAAATTTATAGACTGATCATGTCTTTATTAGTGGGCAAACCGGCAAAATCAGCAAGGGATTAAATACATATTGGACTCACTGTAGATGTGATCTCATTTGCATATTTAATCATCATATTTCAGACCACTTGCAATACAAAAAATCTTTGTCTTTGCTTGAGTAAATAACTGTGAAAGTTTCAAATTGATATCTCATTGTTTAAAATTTTAGCCTATTCCCCAAGTATCTCCTGTATTCTCTCCCTATGGGAAAATGAATGGGAAATCTCCAACTTTGACCTAAAAAAAGTATGTTCCACTAACTATAAAGCTGTAGATTTTTAATATGTTATTTAGACATACCTAGGGATTACAAAAAACATGTAATGATTACTATTGCAATTTGTCCCGGGTCAAACGCTAGATTAACTGGCCTATTAGGTAGGTGCACGTGAGATGCTTATTGTTCAAGTAGAGCAGTGGTGGATCACTGCTGGAACTGGTGGAGTGCGTGTGTGTGTGTGTGTGTGTGTGTGTGTGTGTGTGTGTGTGTGTGTGTGTGTGTGTGTTTGTGTTTGTGTTTGTGCTTGTGTGCGTGTGTGTGTGTGTGTGTGTGTGTGTGTGCTGCTGCTCGACTGTAGTGGCTTAGAAGGTGTAGGTGCTTGACTGGTATTGGGAACAAGTATGTGGATGACTGGTGGTAGAAGGAAGGGTGTGTGTGTGTGTGTGTGTGTGTGTGTGTGTGTGTGTGTGTGTGTGTGTGTGTGTGTGTGTGTGTGAGAGTGTGTGTGTGAGTGTGAGTGTGAGTGTGTGTGTGTGTGTGTGTGTGTGTGTGTGTGAGAGTGTGTGTGTGAGTGTGTGTGTGTGTGTGTGTGTGTGTGTGTGTGTGTGTGTGTAAGAGGGTGGGATGGTGCAGGCCACTTGCTGTGAGATGGATAACTCCTGTGTGTGTGTGTGCTGTGGGCACTGCAGACAGCTCTGTAGAGGAGCTAAATCACACACACACTCCGGGGGAGCTAAATCACACACACACACACACACACAGGGGGGGACAACCAGGCTTTTTGTCCCGGGCCCTGGCTGGACTAGGGGGGGGGCATTGCGCCTATATCTAATTGAATCTATGAATATGCGCATTACTCCGCAAATATGTTTCCAAATCAAATGTTTCAGGCAGGGACGCGCACACGGATGAACACAATAGAAAACGGGCATTGCATTATTTCCTAACCAGAACAGCTTAATAACATTGTGCTTCAAATCTGACATGTAAGAATAAAATGCATATGAGCCCGCACAATCATACCAGAGATTCTAGGCCTATTATAATCTCTGGTTGTGTGGGATAATGTCTCGGGCGCATGTTTGCCAGGAGAAGGACAACCAACTTTGTAAACAGCGCCATGCAACGCTATTGCAAAATCTCCGCTTAGCACAGATCTTAACAAATTATCAACCTGTTTTTCCCGCGGTATTGAATTAGGTGGGCTGTCACGTCGAATAGAGTGTAAAATCTTGTCCATACTCCTTTCCACTGGGTGGCAGACATGTGGTACTTCAATCCTTTCTAAGAATTTCGACCCCTCTTAGTGCATTTTTTTCGAGTAATTTCCATCTGAAAACCCAGACGCGGAAGTGCGTTGCAAGTCACTATTTCGAAACAAATGAGGCGTTGTGAGATTGTGCACATAATTTCCTCTAATTCAAGCCCAAATTCATTCCAAATGCAATTTGTCTTGGTGGTTTATGTGTAGTGACATTATATTTTCCCACAAGTTGATTGTATATGTGTAGACATTTATAATATGACCTTAGGCAATGCGTCTCCTATTGCTAGCTTAGCCGTGGCTACAGAGAAGAACAGCCAATTCGAATAGGGAGTGAAATAGATCCTCTTGCCAAACACAAAGAAACGTGGCATCAGTCTTACATACATAAACAGTTTTACAAACATAAATAATCCTAACCACAACTCAATTGAAAGTTTCGGGATTGAGAGAAGTGGTTTGTTTGGAGACTTCATTACGTAGGGGAGTTCCCATTTGAACACACGCGACGCGAAGGCGAAGCCCTGTTCCAAGCGAGCTGAACCCATGCGACTGGTTCCATTCACTGAATAAATCTGAAGCAAGTAGCCTATTCCTGCCCCCAAATGACAACTTGTCATGATGTTTTGTGTGCAATGCAATTGCGTATTTCGCCCCTCAAGTAATTGCAGCCATTATTATAAGAAAAAAGATGTTGCTGCTGAGATTGCAACACAGACGATCAATCGGCCGTTTGGGACCTCCCCTGTCAAACACAGAAACACGGTGTAGCCTATCTAGGAAACATTATGACCCTGAACACAAACTAATGAACATTTGCGGGGTTGTGAGAATGTGGCGATTTGTAAATGATTTCCTTAGAACATGCGAGAAGCGTTTATTGTCATCCAAACCCACAGGGCGATATGCGTAATTTCACTGATTAAACCTCTAAATAGCACAGACAACCACCAAGTAGCCTATCTTGTCATGCGTTTTGTGCAATACAATGCCATATGTCGCCCCTAAAGTAATTGCAGTCATCATGTGTTTATAGAAATAGGCTATGTTTCACTTGGTGGTGAACTTTGACGTGCGTCTTCCCCTAAGCTGGAGTAGGCGAAAAAGCTAAAACATAAAGATAAAGTATGTCATTTCCCTCTATGAAAGACAGTAAGTGAAACCACTGCTACAAAAAAGAATGGATTATCCTGTTAGACGTTGTACATCCCGTAGAAATTTGATACGTGGCTTGGGGAAATATCTGCGTGTTTTTTCACCGTCGCGCACGGCGAAATGAAGACGCACAGGCTACCCTATAACACGAATATTTTAGACTTGATGAAAACTGGGTTGGTCACCGTGGTTGGACTGTCTTTATTATAGTTTGTCTAGTCACTAAAGCAGAAGAGGGGGCGGAACAGGAGAGACTGGAGAGGAAAGCGCTGCGCTATGCGTGAGGGGGGAGGGTGCCGCTTCTGATCGCCTTCAGGCGGTCGACTTTAGGTGTTACTTTAGGTGTTACGACTTTAGGTGTTACACGTTAGGTATACTATAACGTGATAACGTCGGCCTAATTGGGCTGTGTGTATTTTCGACCCATCTCGGTATGCCTAACAGTAGCCTACGATACCAAAATGAATAGAACCAGTTTATAAGTCAGAGCTGAGATAACAGGAGAGGTGGTCCTGATTTGCTCCGCCTCTCCACTCCTTTTCCTGAAACTGATTTCAGGAGGGTACACCTCATGATACAAATTAGGCCTGTTTTATGCCCATTATCTTGACACTGTGCCCATTAGTTCTGTGAAATGTAAGTGACAATCTGTAACATTCATTCACTGAGCTATGCTGATGATCATCCAGGATGATCCTATGCATACAGAGGTCACTGTCCCTGTGCCTTATACAAATAGCCTACAGTAGGCTATATAGGTCACAGGTGTAGTAAAATAGGCTATATAGGCATATATGTGTACTGAATATGTGTGCTTACCCTGTCTGAGAAAGGTTTTCACAGACTAAAAAGTCACAGGTAGATACAAACACTTTTGGCACTCCAGGCAACAACCTCCCAGTTATTCCGTTTCTTGCTATGTTATTATTATTACAATATTAGTTACAATATTTACTATATGTTAGGCTTAAAACGACTTTTTTACTTGACCATAATATATGTGCACAACATGACAGTAATGGGATGCCACATATTTCTAAATAAATTCAATAATCTATTGAAAATCTATTGAAAATTATCAATATTTTCCATTACTAATTAAAAATTCAAAATGGCCACCCCATGTGACGTCATAATATGCTAATTAGGTATGCATATTTACTCCCAAAATAAACTTTGGGTCTCCCTCAACATTTTTGTAATTAACAGTTAGGCTCTATCTGTTACCACTGTCCAGCCACAGCCTGTTGAATATGTGATGCCCAAATCGAGCATTTTCACCAAATAACATTGGCATTAAAAGGGTTAACTTTGTGAGGAGAAATATAGTGTAGATTTGTTGTGCATAGTTTTCTGTAAATTGAAATATTCCTGTGTTACTCCTGCTGTGGGGGAGGCTTTGATGAGGGAGGGAGCACAGCAGCACACTTTGTGTTCCTGTTCACTTGCTCTCTGTCATCACACATCACTTGAGGTCAGTTTAGCAAACGGTGACATCAAAATCATAGTTTTGATGTGCAAGCCTTCAAATTGCCAAATTACACTTAGGCTACACTTGTGTTATTAATAGGAATGAGAATCCTATCTATTTTGTTTCTTTAAAAAAATGTAGGCTAGACTGCATGGATAGAACAATGTTATGTTTTCAAAATGGTGAAATTGTTTAGGGTTTTTTTAGCGGCGGGGGGTCGGTGTCGGTGGAAGGGGGGCCCAATCAGAGATTTTTGTCCCGGGCCCAGCCAAAGCTGTCAGCAGCCCTGCACACACACACACACACACACACACACACACACACACACACACACACACACACACACACACACACAACTGAGTAGGCTAGTAGCAGGGAGGTTGTTTGAAGAGCTAAAAAAAATGTCACCGTTTGACAGGGTTTTTATCCAAAAATTATCTTCTGGTGGTTTGGTTACAGAAGATTCTAGCTTCAATAGGCTATCACATCCTCCAAAACTGCCAATGTGCCTGTTCAGTTTCTCAGCCTTTCTGGATTGTACAGTTTTATGAGTCTTGTTCTTTTTGCACAAATGGTGCACCCTCGGTTAGATTTTAGAAGTGGTTGGAAAGATTTCTCATAGGCAATGCAGTTCATTCCTTTGGATGTTTGCTTGGGGCCCCTGCGTCCTTCTTGGGCCTGTGTCTGTATGTACTGTGTGTAGTGGAAAGGAAGAAAGGAGTCGCACACTGGAGCTGAATGCAGAATCAAAAACGTTTCGGGACAAACTGGGAACACTGATGATGGGCTAGACCCGAAATGTTTGTCCCCTGTCTGTCGATTTTATTTACTTTTTTGTGTCTGTATGTATGTGGTGGTGGTGGGGAACTTTAGTGGACTTTTCTGGCCATACGATTATATTAAACTGAGGGACTTCTAGACCCTTTCAGCGTTCCCTTAGCTGTAACTTTTGCACAAGCTGCATGTGTGTTATCGTTGCAACACATGCATTTCCCCACAGTGGGATAATAAAGGGCATAGGCTACTTATTTACCTACTCACTTGACCCCAGAATTGCATTGAGTAGTGCAATATGCATTTGCACTTTATTTGGCGCTGGCATCAGGCACACATACAGACCAGGGCTTGACATTAACTATTTCGCTTGCCGGCAACTTTCCCGAGTCACTAGCCAACCAGCTATTCTACTAGAAACAAATTTGTTTTTTTAAATATATATATACTTTCTATATCATGACGCTGTACATCTAACCTCAGAAGATGACGTGCTTAAAGCAAGAGGATGAGTACATGGGCATGGGTACATTTTATAGGCCTATGGAAATAAAACAAACAAATAGAAACTGAATAGCTTTTTCTTCAAATGAAATACAAACAATTTATATACAAGGGGCAAAGTGCAGAATATATGCTATTCTGATATGTTCTTATAATAAACTACCTGCAAAATTGGCTAGTGACAGTGAAATTGTTACCAGCCACAGCCAAGTTTTACCAGCATTTGGCGGGTTGGCAGGTGGCAGTGTCATAAGCCCTGATCCATGTGCATGTGCATTTATATTGCAAACTCACAGCGCTGAAAGTTTAAGAGAAATAAATATGTTTAACAGCAGTCGCCCATGAGGGCCGGCGGTCTATTTTGATATCCGTGTGGGAGTGTACGGGTCAGAGTCAACTTTTAGATGAACTTTTTAAAAAAGCACTCAATAGACCTTCATGCTTTGTTGAGAAATGAAAAAATAACTAAGTACACACACACACACGCACACACGTACAGATACATTTCTCACAGTGCAGCCTCCTCAGACTTGAGATTGACTTCAAGAAAGATCAGTTCCATAACAACACCATGTTTTTAATTGATGGTGAAACATAAATTAGCAGGCAGCACCTGTTGCCAGATTGGGCTTCTTGGGATGGGCGTCTGCGGGTAAAAACGGGAAAAACTGGCCATTTGGCGTTTTTTTTTCAGCCCTTTTGGGCCCATAGATGTCAATGTAGTAATTTGTTGAATTTGGGCGTAATTTAGCGCATTTTGGCGTTCTTTGAGAAGCTTTTGGGCAGGATTTGATTAGACACATCTGGCAACACAGCACCCGAGACCGTGCTGAAGGTATTGCACACACCGCTTAGAAATGACACAAGAGACACTGCAAACTAGATGCTTACAATCAGCGGAGAAAAATATTAAACTGCAGTACAGTTTACTGCAGGCGCCTAATGGGTCCAGGCCCAGGGGCCCAACTGTCTAGGGGCCCTGATGACTAGGTCTCTAGTGTTTACTGTCTAGGGCCCTGATGACTAGGTCTCTAGTGTGTTTCCTATAGGGGCCCTGATGACTAGGTCTCTAGTGTGTTTCCTATAGGGGCCCTGATGACTAGGTCTCTAGTGTGTACTGTCTAGGGGCCCTGATGACTAGGTCTCTAGTGTTTGTGTCTCATGTACCTCCCTTGTGTGTGTGTATGTATGGGGGAGGTTCGACTCCCGGCCCTGGTGCTTTGCCGCTCCCTCCCCGTCTCTCTCTCCTCACTCGCTTCCTGTCACCATCTTCACTGAACTATCATAAATAAAGTCAAAAAGACCAAAAAAATAAATGACAAAAATAGAAAGAAGAAAAGGCCACAGAGCTGATGGCTGAAAACACAATTAGGGGCAAAACATACCAAGGCAGAACGGAACGGTCGCGGGACGAATGCAGTCTTTCTGCTTAGTTTCGGCTGGCGTGTTTTTCTCTGCCTTTCACACTGACAGCGTCGGCGTGCGCAGCCAGTCCTGTTCAAAACGTAGCGTGCTATTTTGCCATTCATTTTCTGCTTAGTTTCGGCTGGCGTGAAAAATACGCTCGAGTTCTATTTTCCAAATGCAGCGCGGAGCGGAGCCGACTCCCGAGCCGCTGACGCCCGACTACCGCCGGTTGGTACCGTATTAGCCCGAATATAAGACGATCCTGAATATAAGACGACCCTCCTTTTCAGGCTCATGTTTTGGGGAAAAAAGAACAAATTTCATACAAAAATGTGTTTATTTGAAAATCTATCTTTTTGTCTTTTCATTGGGTAGAGGCTTTTTTTCATATTTAGCCAACATCAACACATTCAACAAGAACAATGTTCATTAATAAACACTAGGAGAGTGAACTCATCAAGCTTTAAGTTTAAAAATATTTAAAATGTATATTTATTATCTCCTAAAATCATCAGATAAAATGGATTAAAGTTCAACATGGCAATAGGCTACATAGGCCTAACGTTATGGGGAAACACATTGCCCAAGAAAACTGCAATAAGAAAGAAAATGTTAAGAATCAATAGTGTTGGGGGGGGAAACGTTGAGTTGTAGGCTATAAACAGCCACTAAGCACAAAGGTCCTCTGCATCGCTGTCACTCTCACTATCGTTGTCACTTTCTTGTTGCTGCACCAGTCCCTCCCACAGTATGTCGTCGTCAGATCCATCTAATGCATTCGAAATGCAGCACTTCTTGAACCCATGAGCGATGCTCTCTGGCGAAATGGCATGCCATGCCAGAAGGATCCACTCACAAAGCAGACGCACCGCAGGCTTCTGAATTTTTCCTGTTGGTGTGAGTGCGTGGTTACCCGACAGGAGCCACTCCGTGTATCTCTTGCGGAGATTATCTTTAAATGGTTTGTTGACCACAACATCCAGCACCTGTAGTTGACTAGTCATCCCTCCCGGGATGATCACAAGATCCCCATTCATGTTATGCACCTGTCGTTTCACTGGCTCCGTCAGGTGGCCACGGAAAGCATCCAGGACAAGCATGCTGCGCTTTCTCAATAGCGCACCGGGTCGCCTCCCCCACACAACTTTCAGCCAATCAACAACCAATTCGGTGTCCATCCAGCCCTTCTCCTGTGCACGCACAATAATGCCAGCTGGCATGGGCTCCTTGGGGATTGTTTTTCTCTTTAGAATCAGGTAGGGCGGGAGTTTAGTGCCGTCTGCAAGGCACTTCAGCATGATAGTGACCCTGCTCTTAACGTTTCCCGTCGAGCGCACCATAACTGACTTTTCACCTCTTTTAGCTACGGTGACAGATGATGGCATGTCAAAAAACACCGGGGTTTGATCCGCGTTGCCGATTTGGTCTAAGGGGTATTTGTGCGTCTTTCTTAGATTAATGACATGCCGCTGAAAAGTCAGCAGCTTCTCCTCAAAGTCTGAGGGCAGGCGCTGGGCTAGGCTTGTTCTTCTCCTCAAGGATAGTCCATTGCGTCTCATCATTCTTTTGACCCACCGGAGACTGGCCTTGAATTCATTTTCGGGGATATTCAGCTCCTTGGCTATCTCCAAAGCCTTTAACTGAATCACAGCTCGGGTAATGGGCATCCCTTCCTGCCGTTTTTCCGTCACATATCGATACACTCGGCTGTCAACCTCTTGAAACCGGCTGCTTTGAGGTCCTCGGAAACCTTTCCTTTGGCTATTAGCATTGCGAAGACGTTCTTTTTGTGCTCGCCACCGCCGTACATTGCATTCGGTTACCCCATATTTTTTGGCTGCCCGACAGTTATTTGATGAATCTGCCTCGTACACCACCATAATTTTAAAATTTGCATCGTAACTCAGTCGAAGCCTTTGGTTAATTTGTCTGGATTTCGAACCACTTTGTTTAAGACAGTCTCTTGTCTTTTCCATTTTTATTTTTGTTGTGGTATTGTTGTGAGTGACGGTGGCCAATTCATAGTTTGTTATTGTAAGTCATAACACTCGTTGTGAAATTACGTTTTCTGTGGTATTTCGTCTAGAGCGCGGAAATAAGACGACCACACTTTTTAGGTGTATTTTTAGAGAAAAAAAACACGTCTTATATTCGGGCTAATACGGTATTTTCACAGATGCCGGTAAAAAACGCGGCCGTTCCGCAACGCTTTACCGCCCTGGTGTGTAAGACCCCTTATCTGCGGGCCCCACTAACGTGTCGAGTAGGACGAAAGTAAACAGAAATCCTGATCCAATTATCGGAGCGATATTTTATGCCTGAGCGAAGGAAACTCGAAGGAAACCTGACACACTACACTGCCATGTTGCCAGCAATGCACAGTAGACGGACACAGTTAATAACCTATAGACTTATAGACAGCAATACACAGTAGACAGTTAATAACCTATAGACTTATAGACAGTGTGTGAGAGAGAAGAGTGAGAGAAAGTGTGTGTGTGCATGTGTGTGTGTGGAGGGGGTGGTGTTGTGTGTGTGTGTGTGGAGGGGGTGGTGTTGTGTGTTTGTGTGTGTGTGTGTGTGTGGGGGGGGGGGTTGGTGTGTGTGTGTTTGTGTGTGTGGTGGGGGGGGTGGTGGTGTGTGTGTGTGTGTGTGTGTGCGTGTGTGTGCAAGCTCAAGAATTGATGCCCCCGTGGTGCCAAGGCATCCCACAATACTCTGAACACCGCAAATTGTCCGAAAACCGAAAGTGTCTTTTTTTGCGTTTTCGGACGATTGTTTTCTGCGGCCGAATTTTCGGTGCACCTCCAAAGCCAATTGAGCGGCCCAATCGAAGGCCGAATAGAAAATGAACTGAAAATGGGCATTAATTAAACTAATTTCAGTTTTACTCTAACATTTGAAGACTTCAAATAGACATTTATTTTCTTTCAAAAACATTTCTGAACCTTTATTGTAATCCGTAGATCTAAGCATTATTTTAAAATAGTGAAAAACCTAACGTTTGATAACTTTTAACTGAATTGTAATATTCAGTTTCGGTTTCGGTATTCGATTCATTATTATTTGGTTTCGGTTTAGGCCACAAATTTTCATTTCGGGGCACCTCTACTTATAGTTAATATCGCAAGCAGCGATGACAGGCCCTGCCACCTACGTTGCAGGGGAGGGGCCTGCCACGCACGCCCCCATAAACAGGTCGTCGTGCACTCCAAAGAATGTTGTTTTTATTACATGAAGTATCATCATAGTGCCTGTTACCGCCCTACAGCAAGGTGCTGTAAATTCACCAAGATTGAAATTGAGGAAAATGCCTTCAAAGATGGTATTGGGTTGGATATTGCAATTCACACAAAGTAACGAATAGTAAGCAGTGTGCGGTGTCTCTTGAATTTTGTTCATTAATCTATGACACAATTTGACCACAAAGTTTTGTGACAAGATAAGGGAGGTGTATTGTAATGAAGTCCATTTTCAGTTTATTATATTACAATTTATATTTTCAGTGTTTCTCAACGTGGGCTACACAGCACCCCCCCCCCCAAGGCAGTGTTTCTCAACAGGGGTGCGGGGCCCCCCCTCAGGGGTGCCGCAGAAACATGGCTGATAAATAAATTATGTAATATAATACATATTTGTCTGAATTGATAAGTTAATGTTAGTCAGTGGAATCTTTCATCAGCCATTTACGCACAATAAGGTAAATATAGGTCGCCCCAGTCATCTGCAACTTCGAACGTAGGTCGCCTGACGTCTCCAAATGTGTTACTTTTCTAAGCTTGTGTGGTATCGGATGCAATGCCATGTTACGGCTTGTTGGTTTGGGGTGCCTTGAAATTGTTCATGAATTGAAAGGGTGTCTCGCCTAAAAAAAGGTTGAGAAACACTAACTGCCCTAAGGGGACATTGAGAAACACTAACTGCCTTAAGGGGGCGTTGAGAAACACTAACTGCCCTAAGGGGACGATGAGAAACACTGCCCTAAGGGGGCGTTGAGAAGGATACAGCTCATAAGGGGCGGTGCTTAGTTGCCATTGGGGGTCACTGTGATTTTTATTCTGTAATACCAATGGGGCATTTTCATGCTTCTGATCAAGTCAAGGGGGTGTTGGTGGGCTTATGATGAGTTCCAGGGGGGCTTTGGTGGGCTTATGATGAGTTCCAGGGGGGCTTTGGTGGGCTTATGATGAGTTCCAGGGGGGCTTTGGTGGGCTTATAATTCCAGGGGGGCTTTGGTGGGCTTATGATGAGTTCCAGGGGGGTGTTGGTGGGCTTATGATGAGTTCCAGGGGGGCATTGGGAGGCTTATGATGACACCCAGGGGGGCTTTTATTCAAAAAAGGTTAAAGCGACACTGTACAGGAAATGGTTAAAAAAAAAAGGTACTGCAACTATGCTGCTCATTGAAACTGTGCTGTATACTGTCAAATTTTATCTTTTGATGAATATTTACGAAATAATGAACTAATGTTTACTGGTATGACCAAAGTAGAGTAAGCTAAAAATGCAGCTAAAAAAATTCTATTTCTGGAAATTCTAAATGTTGGAAAATGGAGAAGATCCCCCTTTTCATATATATGAAAAGTGCAATTTTCCCAGTCATAATGAACACTCAGAATTTGATGGTGGTGGTCAGTATTCATGAAAAAGGTAACATTTGTCAATGGGCAGACTGTATGGCATTGTATCTGATGGCATATTAGAGCGGTTGGAGAGTGAAAAGAAAGGAAAGTTACAAGTGTGTGTTACAGTAAAGGGTGAGTTGCTAATGTCACTGAATTCTTACTGGTGGTTTATTTGTGTGTAATGATAACCCAACAGAGTTGGCAGGTAAAGAGACATTTATTTGATCATGACAGTGATTTACATTTATCATTTATCAAACAAATGATCTCCAAACAGAGTGGCGATGAGTTGTCATGGTGATGTTCTGTTCTGTTCTGGTGTTCAGAGACGGAAGAGCAGGAAGCTGAATGGCGATGAGTTGTCATGGTGATGTTCTGTTCTGGTGTTCAGAGACGGAAGAGGAGGAAGCCACTGAAGGTGCTCTCATTACCGTCGGCGTCGTCCCAGAGCCTATAGCCTGTCCGTCGAAAAAATTAAAGCAACAAAAAACAACTTTCATATACTTGCAATTTGTAATTTGCAGTTCATAAAATACTAACTCACTGATGACACATTACCTGCCGGTATCATCATGTTCACCGCGTCTCCCTGCTCCAGCTGCACAGTCAGGCCACTGGACAGGTAGTTGGGGCGTCCGTCGGTGTCGTAGTCCCAAAGCCACACCAGCCTCTCTCCGTTCTTATTCAGCATGATATGCATGGCGCTCGAGTACGGATCGTCCCTGACGGTGAACCTGCAGTAGGGGGGGTGGGGGGTGGGCGATATGGCAAAAATGTCATGTCACCATTCTTTTTAAAACTTAAAATGTCGATTTCTAAAAAAATTTTTACACGATCGTCCGTCGAAAAAAATAAAATAAAAAAAAACTTTCAGAGTTCATAAAATGTTAACACACTGATGACACTCTCTGAAAGTGCACTATTGTAATGCAATAATGTAAAGAATAAAAGTGAAGACAACAACACAAGTAACTAGACATCACTATGATACTGATAGTAAACATCCTCACTGCAAGGCGATCTACAGGATTTCTCCACTTTGGCAGATTCGAGACAATCTTGTACTCGATATCACGATTTAATATCATCATATCGCCCACCCCTTACCTGAAGTAGTAGACCCCGCTGACTGGAGCAGTGAAGAAGCCAGTCTCGCTGCTGTAGGCCTCTCCTACGTTGGTGATGACTCTACTGAAGACCAAGTTCATGTGATCACTGCCAGCCTGGGTGAATCCCTTGCCCAGACCTACTGAGAAGGCCACTTTGGTCTTCGCTGCTGCGTTTTCTGCCTCCAAAACCTTAACCTGGAATAGAGTAGGGTAGAGTAGAGTTGAGTTGAGTAGAATACAATTAGGGCTGTAATTTAAGCATGTTAATTAGATTAATAATTACACTGCAAACTAATGCATTGTAAATCAACTAATTAAAATGAACACAATTAATTACCAGCTTGCCTCTTTGATTATCCTTCAGAATTATAGCATAGAGCTACTTTCTCTACCACACAGTGCAGCAAGCGTTTCATTGCCACAGTTTTTTTTTCTTTATGACTGGGAAAATTGCACTTTTCATTCATGAAAAGGGGGATCTTCTCCATGGTCCGCCATTTTGAATTTCCAGAAATAGACATTTTTAGCTGCGAAAATACTTGTACTAGGGCCATACTAGAATATATTAGTTATTATTTGGTAA
The DNA here is from genome assembly GCF_034702125.1 of Engraulis encrasicolus. Lineage (NCBI taxonomy): Eukaryota > Metazoa > Chordata > Actinopteri > Clupeiformes > Engraulidae > Engraulis > Engraulis encrasicolus. The sequence continues at coordinate 26,459 of NW_026944812.1, forward strand.
ACTTTCATGAAAAGGTCAAATTTGACAATAGGCAACCCGGGTTCAATGAGCAGCAATAGTTGCAGTACCTTTTTTGACCATTTCCTGCACTGTGCACATTTAAAGGTGCACTGTGTAGGATGGTGGCCAGAGTAGGTACTGCAACTATGCTGCTCATTGAAACTGTACTGTCTACAGACAAATTTGATCTTTTCATGAATATTTACTGAGTAATGAACTAATATTTACTAGTATGACCACAGTACAGTACGTTTTGCAGCTAAAAATGCCTATTTCAGGAAATGCAAATAGCGGACAATGGAGAAGATCCCCCTTCAATATAAGAAAATTACAATTTTCCTAGAGAATAAAGTGACTTGATCAGGGGTGTCAAACTCAAATTGACGGAGGGCCAAAATCAAAATCTGGAGTGAAGTCGCGGGACACATGTGCACAGTGCACATATTCTGTTGCATTTGAGTTTGAGTTCTATTGCATTTCACTGGCCTGGGCCCACTCAGACTCCTGTGATGAATAAAATATATGTTCAAGTATTAATATGCTATACATTCATGATATATGTGGGCTAACCGTAATACACATTTGAAATTATCTTGCGGGGCAAATAAAATGATCTGAGTTTAAAATCCCTGGACTAGATTGATAAGCAGCAAAAGTGTTAGCGTTAGCATTTACCTCATCCTGGGTGGCAGTACTAGTGTTAGCGGTAGCATTAACCTCATCCTGGGTGGCAGTACTAGTGTTAGCATTAGCATTTACCTTATCCTGGGTGTATGTAAGTGATAGCGTTAGCATTTACCTCATTCTGGGTGTATTTAAGTGTTATCGGTAGCATTTACCTCATCCTGGGTGGCAGTACTAGTGTTAGCGTTAGCATTTACCTCATCCTGGGTGTATTTAAAGTGATACTGTCCCATTTTTGGAAATCAGCTTATTTTACACCTCTCCTTGAGTTAAAATAATAGGGTTTTACCGTTCTCCTGTACTTTCAACCGTTCTCTGGGTATGGCAGTGCAAATTTTACCTCCATGCTAGCAGTTACAATTGAGTCCTATGAGACCAGCTCACGGCTAACTGGTCTCATAGGACTCAATGTTAACTGTTAGCTTGGAGGTAAAATGTGCACTGCCATAACTAGAAAACGGTTGGAAGTACAGGAAAATGGTAAAAGCCTATTATTTAACTCAAGGGGAGGTGTAAAATAACCTTATTTCCAAAAATGGGACAGTATCACTTTAAGTGATAGCGTTAACATTTGCCTCATTCTGGGTGTATTACAGTGGTAGCGTAAACGTTAGCATTTACCTTATCCTGGGCGTATGTAAGTGATAGCATTAGCATTTACCTCATCCTGGGTGTATTTAAGTGATAGCGTTAGCATTTACCCCATCCTGTGTGTATTACAGTGGTAGCGTAAACGTTAGCATTCACCTCATTCTGGGTGTACTACAGTGTTAGCGTTAGCATTTACCTCATTCTGGGTGGCAATACTATTGTTAGCGGTAGCATTAGCATTTATCCTGTACCTCATCCTGTATGTATTTCAGTGTTAGCGTTAGCATTCACCTCATTCTGGGTGTATTTCAGTGTTAGCGTTAGCATTTACCTCATTCTGGGTGTATTTCAATGTTAGCGTTAGCATTTACCTCATTCTGGGTGTACTACAGTGTTAGCGTTAGCATTCACCTCATTCTGTGTGTATTTGAGCATCCCCCTCAGCTCCACCACCATGTCTCGGAGTTCCTTCAGCTCAGCGGAGACGTCCAGCTCTCCACACTGAACTCCACACATGGAGAACAGCAGCACCAGCAGTGAGATGGCAGCCCTCATCCTAAACACAAAACATAACAAAAACACATAAAATGTTGACATGATCATCTACAAATGCTTGACGAACAAAGGCATGTTACAATGCCCCAATACAATACAGTGTACAGCAGGGGTACTCAATTAAATGTCAACGAGGGCCAGTTTTTCAAATTCCTCCAACTCCCATTGTCATTGTGACACAGCACTCCACAGCACACAAGTGTTCACTGCACACAACGAAATTGCATGTAAGCCTCACCCCAGCAAGGGGGCAGCCCCCAATGGCGCCCCAAGGGAGTGGTGTGGTGGGACGCTACCATGCTCAGGGTACCTCAGTCATGGAGGAAGATGGGGGAGAGCACTGGTTAATTATTCCCCCCACCAACCTGGCAGGTCGGGAGTCGAACCGGCAACCTTTGGGCTACAAGTCTGACGCCCCTAACCACTAACCTATGACTGCCCTAAATAATAATAATAATAATTGTATTTGTATAGCACTGTATCATACAAGGCATGCAACTCAAAGTGCTTAACAAAATGGGAAAATACATCATTGTTAGAGATGGATTTAAAAGGAGAGGTAGAGAGGAGAGGCAGAAATAGCAGGAAGGCAGAGGAAGAAGAGATAGATAGAGACTGTAGAGTCATAAGGTCAACGTAGGTTAGGACCAGGATTCTTAGCGGCGTAAGGTCCATAGTGGCTGGGTACATGTAGCATCTACAGAGTTCCACATACAGTGCCCCCCCCCCCCCACCCACACACACACACACACCTGAGGACCTGCCCCCACCGAATTGTCTGTGCACACCACTGTATGTATATTATATGAAAGGTAAATGAAAAAAAAAATCAAAAGTCAATATCTGAAACAAAAGGAAGGAAATAAGTAAGGGTTAACGTTCGGCGAGAAGGTCGCTACCGTGGAATAGCAGCACGACAGAGAGAATCTTTAGAGGAGCGGAGGGGTCTTGTTCTCTCTGAAGTGCTGCTATTCCACAAAGCGACCGACTCGCCGAAAGTTAACCCGCTTATTATATGGATATACTTAAATGATTCACACATGCGGGGACATTTCTTTAGACCTATTTAATGTTAAGATTGTTGCTGCGCAAAACAAAACAGTGCCGTTGTGGAACACCGCTAGGCAACAGCTAGGTAGGCTAGCCAGGACAACATGTTGTCTATCACAGCAGCTGATTAGAGTGACAAAAGACCGGACCCCCTGCGGAGTGATATGAAACATTCGCTTTAGCCACTGACTTGTATACAAGCCAGTGGCTTTAGCAGTGAACGTCTTGTTGCCATTGACAGCGGTAGCCAGGACAACGGGTGCTGTCTATCACAGCAGCTGATTAGAGTCTTGTTGAAAAGTCGCTTTAGCAGTGAAAAGTCTTGCTGCCATTGACAGCGGTCTGTTATCGACCAACCCGTCCGTTATCGAAAAATAACAGACGTCCGAACGTTGGGGAGCCCCGTTGAAATGAATGGAGCATTCGACAGATGACGTCACAACCATATAATAACTTGATATCACACACTATCACTCATTCCTTTTGTAATGCAGATAGGAACAAACAAATAATGAAACCAAAAATGCATGTAGGCTGTATATTCATTTAGACATAAACCTTTAAAAAGGTATGTAGCATATATCCATTTACTTTCTTGCTTTGAAACAGAATGTGCCGTGAATGTGCAGTGTCCCAAATGCATTTTTGCTCACTGCTATTATTCTGAGCACAACTGTATGTACTGTATGTAGGAACACTCCTGCCAATTTCAATATGGTGTTGTATTGCTCACACTACCCTTGACTTGTCAGTACACGGTGACGCCGCAGTTTTTGGCTCAGCCCTTTCCGAGATATGAGCTATTCTAATGGGGGCAACTTTTGTTTACATTTCAAAAAAACATTTTTGTTTATTCCCAAAAACATCCAAAAGGTTATGCAACATCAGCAGACAGCTAGCAAACAGTGATGCTTTTAGGGAAAATATTTGGAGTTGGCCTATGTTGAGTTAAAAAAAAAATGTAAACAAAAGTTGCCCCCATTAGAATGGCTCATATCTCGGAAAGGGCTGAGCCAAAAACTGCGGCGTCACTGGGTACTGACAAGTCAAGGGTAGTGTGAGCAATACAACATCATATTGAAATTGGCAGGAGTGTTCCTTTAACGAAAAAAAAACACTCAAACAACACCTACCACAGCAGACAGATTAATGTTTACAGCATGCAAACACTGTTCATATTTGGTAGGCCTACTAAAGCGACAGGTGGAGAGGAGAAGCGGCTGGAGGAAAGTCTGAAATCGTCTGACAATCAAACGCTGTGGTGACGACATGCATACACCCACCAACTCCCAACTCTGAGAATAGATTAATGGCAGTATTTTCTTTATCGCTCGACAAGAGTCTCACATTATCGCAGCACGTTAACGCCGATAACCGCACAGCACTAGATACAATATATTAGTGTGTTACTGTACCTTTAATACCAGCCCGTGTGTCCCTTGCAGCAGCAGCAGCAGGAGTAGGTGCAGCAGTCTCAGGGCGCCCTCCTCTTATACCTTGCAGGGGTTCCCAACCTTTTACAACTTGGGGCCCACTCAAAATCATCACAAATGTTCAGGGCCCACCTCTGACCCAATTACGAATGAAACTCAAATAAATCAAGAGCAACACACGCCAAAATGTGATTATAATTTTTCGAAAATTATTTAAAGGCCTACTTGGAATACCTTCAGGGCCCACCAGTGGGCCCCGGCCCATAGGTTGAAAATCACTGCCTTAGGACTTATGTAAAGAGTTTTAGGGTGACGTGAAGTTCGAGGACGCTGGTCAAATGTATTTTTTACAGAAACATGTGTGTCAGCTAACAGTGTTGTGGGAAAGTTAAAATCAGTTACAGAAAATGCACACACACCCACACATACTGTAAATACAGGCATGCACACATGCATGCACACACGTACACATTTTTAATACTTTTATTTGGATCTCATCAGAAAGACAAATGACAGATCCAAAAATTGCTGGACGCAAATTTCATAGCAGTGACTGATGATCAGAACCATCACGTCGTTACATTACACTGATGTTGAATAATAGGCCTGGGTCAGAATGGACATAATCACTTTTAGGCTTCTTAGGGGTGAAGATAGCACCTCCTCCACTAGATTACTAAACTACTAATTATTGCAGAGATTGAACAGTATTTAGCGAGGTGTTTTTTAATTGTCCTTATACATGGGTTCAAATTTTTTCCTCTGACTGCGCAAAACTAACTTTGCACAACTCAACCTCTGATTGTTGGAAATTACTGTCTGACAAACAAAATAGCTAACGTGGTTGGCTGCAAGCCCCTCCTCATAACATCGTGTTGATAAACATTTGGAAACCCATGTATTAAGTCCTCAGAGCTCTCTCTCCACCCCTTCCCCCACACACACACACACACGTGTGTTTGTATGTATGCATGCACACACACACACATGCGCGCAAGTCAGAGACGCCACTGTGCTCGCCCTCCTTTCCTTATCTCCCCCTTGTGTGTGTGTGGGTGTGTGCAGGTGTGTGTACTGTATGTGTGTAGGTGTGTGTATGTGTGTGTGCGCACGCACACGTGTGTTTTGAGTAACAGGTGTTTACTTTCTCACAAGATTGTTAGCTGCTGACACACATGATGTTTCTGGAAAAATACACTTGATAAGCGTCCCTGACCTGATCTTAACGTCACCCTTAAGTCCTTACATGATTCTAGGGTTATGCTGTGTGTGTCCACATGCATGCATGTGTGTGTATGTGCTTCTGCGCGTTTGTGGGCATGTGTGTCTGTGTGTGTGTGTGTGTTCTTGGTAACATATTATGATGGCTTGACATATAGGCAACATATGTTTTCTTTACATACTGTACATACTCTTTCAAAGGGAGGTACCGCCAATGGCAGTGTTGCCAGATTGGGCTGTTTCCCCCCCAATTGGGCTGCTTAGGATGGCAGTGTGAGGGTAAAAATGGCATTTAGTAGAAAAACCCGCCCAATTTTTGCCATAGAAATCAATAGAATTGGGCAGGATTTTGTGCTTCTAGGCGGGTTTTGAGTATTTTTTGGGCTGGAAATCATCGGCATCATCTGGCAACCCTGACCAACGGCGCGGACATCCAATGTAAGTCCACAGAACGTGTCCGACACTGTTCGAATACATGAAAACAAACCATGCCTTGCATACAGGGTCGCTATGTAAGCGCGGCACATGTCCGCATTGCCCCTTGCAAATATAACTCAGGTCTATTTTCCTGCACGGACGTCCGCGTTCATTGTGCGGGCTCCATTCAAAATGAATGGCTGCTGCCCGCGGATAGAACCTGGACGTTGGCTGTGCAGTGTGCAAGGCAGCCCGCGAACCTCTCGGACTCGCACTGCTCATGGAGAAGTTAAGGAAATGTGCATGTACCGTCCTGCACAGAGTTGTCACCACATTCACAAACACACTCTACCCTGGATTTGGGTTAAATCCTACATCAGTGAGGCTGTCGAGAGGCCCATATAGGTAAACAATGCTCCCGTGGGGCAGTAGGCGCACACACACACATAAACACACACACACATAGGCACAAACACACTGGCATGCACACACACACACACCCTGTGTGCATGTACCGTAACGGCAGCGCAGAGTCACAATTATGTTGAAAACAGTTATTTTGTCACTAAAAATGTGGCTATGTCTCAAATGACACTTTTGTCAGTGCACTGCACAGTACTCACAGTGCACTGAGGACTTTAGTGCATAGTGTCATGAAAAAATTGACCACTATGCTCTGTGCCCTCGCTGGAAGTGACGGCTGAGCATGGCATTAGCTCGCCAAAATATGAGTTGGCTACTGTTTACAATGCACAGCGTCTGGTGCTTACATTTCACTAACCCCAAATCCGAGTTCAAGTCGGTGAGCTGCGCTATTTGAAGACACAGATCTGTTCCATCAGTCTTGCTAACCTGAAACTCAGCTGAGTTGCCGCGGTAATTTATACTCCAACTCAAACCTGGTACCTCCCAGGTTTAACACCAAGCTAAATTAATCAGTGTTACAAAAAAAAAGAACCTGTGGGAAGCAATGTCACAACCGGCACGTTCCGCTTCATTCCCGCCATCATGTTACGAGATCAAAGTGAACCAGTCTCACTATTTTAATAGTCTATGGTGTGATAAGGTACGGCGACGTATTGCTGCCAGGCACGTAAATAAAGTTTGACCCAGTAAAATGTAATAACGTGAAATGTTTTACGTTATAACGTGGTATTTATGGGTGAGCGGTTAGGGCGTCAGACTTGCATCCCAGAGGTTGCCGGTTCGACTCCCGACCCGCCAGGTTGGTGGGGGGAGTAATCAACCAGTGCTCTCCCCCATCCTCCTCCATGATTGAGGTACCCTGAGCATGGTACCGTCCCACCGCACTGCTCTCCAAGGGGCGCCACTGAGGGCTGCCCCCTTGCATGGCTGAGGCATAAATGCAATTTCGTTGTGTGCAGTGTGCAGTGTTCACTTGTGTGCTGTGGAGTGCTGTGTCACAATGACAATGGGAGTGTATTGTGTGGTAATTTGTAACATTCAATGTTGGAAAAACTGAAGAACAAATGGGCATTGCTGTGAATGATGATGAAAACAACAACCAGGAGACGTCCACCGGAAGACAGAAAAGACATTATGCACCGCATAACAAATCTGCAGAAAAGAAGACAAGAAAAGTGGAGGGGATGGATTCACGAAGGCAAACAAGTCAGAAAACGCAAAGGAGGAGGGACAAGGACCCTTGATGTACCCAAAGAATCAAAGAAGGCGGGCATACTGCAGTATGCCAAAGACCTTTTCTTCCCAGATGGAAAAAATAAGCTTGGAAAGTTTGAAACATTTAGCCATGACATAGTAGATTATCAGGAAGAAGCTATTTTTGGTGATGCTATTACAGTTGGGGAACTCTACAGCAGCGGTTCCCAACCTATGGGTCGGGACCCAAATTATGGGTCGCCAAAGATCCACAGGGGGTCGCGGAGCCCTCTTGATTTCAAGGGGTTTCATTTGAAATATATATAGCCCATGTTGAATAAATTACAAAGCATTTAACTAATAAATGCATAGAAGCAACAAATTGTAAGAGCTACATTAAACATTTATTCTATATTTGACCAAAGACTAATTGAGGAATAAAATAACTAGAATTAGTTTTCACAGGAAACAGAGGGCATTTTGTGACTCCGTCTCGTGTGGGCGCTCGCGTGGTTGGGTCACCAAAGCTTACAATAGTAAAAACATGGGTCCCTGAAGAAAAAGGTTGGGAACCACTGCTCTACAGCATACTAAGAATGGGAGTTTTGAGATTCTACCTGTGCACAAAGATTCCAAAAGATCAGGATGCTGAAGAATGTGTCGGGGAAGAATCAAAGATGAACGAAGACATACAGAATAGCATGCATGAAGAGGATGAGCTGCTTCTTCATCCTGTCTAAACACATCTGAGGTGATGATTGGCACTTTTGTCGGGGAAGCCATGGCTGGCCAACTAGATGACACCTTGTTATATAAACCTGACCTGCAAGTCAATGAGGACATTGCAGTCATATCAGTCCTACTTCCCAGTGCAAGCTCAGCACTCATCATTCCAGACACTGCAAGTCACAACTCACCCAGCAGGTCTAGCTCCACAAGTGCAGCAAACATTGCTGCCGAGTCAACAGCTATAGATGATGTAGCAGGCACCTCTACAGATTCATGTGTTATAACAATTAAACTACACAGGGTCAATCTTCTGGAAGAGATGATAGCCCAATTCAAGGATTCAGCACTTCTCAAGTACTCCCTTCGATACACGTACATTGATGAGAGAGGAGCCGACCACAATGGTGTCTCAAGAGACGTGTATGCTGCATTTTGGACACAACTTCTGGACCACACAGCTGAAGGGGAGGACCTGAGGGTTCCATCTCTGTGTCCTAAATGGCAAGGGGAGGAATGGAAATCCGAATCCTACTCAAAGGATTTCAAGACCATAGCTATTTTCCCTGTCGCTTATCCCCTGCTTTCGCAGTTTCACTCATTTTTGGTGAGAATGAGGTCTCACATGATGTGCTTTTTGAAAGTCGTCTTCTGTTTGTTAATCGGTCAGATAGGAAGTTAATCACTACTGCCTTAACCCTATTCAGACTGGGCTTTTTTGGCATTCCTGGGCCTGGGGGGGGGCTCTTTTGACCCCCCCCTCATAACTAATGAACGGAATACGGTATGACCACCAAACTTTGGGGAGATGATCTACATATGGACATCTATGAATGACATAATTTTTGTGTCATTACCTGGTATTATGACGTCATTATGACATCATCTGTTTATAATACCCAAAATCTCGCCATAATGTATTTTCCATCAAATGTAGGTAATGCACTTAAATTTTAATGATTATATGCTTCAGACCACTTTAATGCTCACAAAGCTGTCTGATGGTAATGGAAATAACAAAAAAATATGAAAAAGGAACAATAATGAGACTTAGATCAGTGATTTTCGGTCAGACATACCGGTCAGAAAACCGTTGCCATGGCAACGGCAAAAATGATAAACATAATCTTTTGGTACTAAACTGTAGCCAACTAAATGTTAGGAAAAGTCACCAAGTTTCGTAGTCATAGCGTAAGTCGTTAAGGAATTATACTACATCAAAGTTGGTGCGGGCACTTTTAGCCCCCCCCCCAGTCTGGATAGGGTTAAAAGAAGATCTTTCAGACGACGACAGGGATGAGCTGATTGACCTGCTGGACCGTTTGAATGTGACAGCCCTTCCAACCCGAGACAATTTGAAAGGCCTGCTTCTAAAGGTGGCACACAAACAGCTGATCCAAAAGCCAAGATATGCATGCGAGAAGATGTCCTTAATTGCTGGTGCCTCAATGAAAGAAGCATTCGGGAACACACAACAAGTTCTGCTTATGTACGAAGACAAAAAGCCAGAGTTTTCGTTTCCTGAAACAGTACATTAGGGCATTGGATGATATTGGTCTGAGAAGGATGCTAAGGTTCTTGACAGGGTCGGATGTTGTCTGCGTTGACAATATTGACATCATGTTTACACCTTCAGATGGAGTTGCACGGCGGCCTGTAGCACACACCTGCGGCTCAGTTCTGGAACTGCCGTGGACATATGCCTCCTATCCTGAGCTACACACCGAATTTGACAACATACTGACCAATAATGCTTTGTATGAATTTGGCTTTGCGTAAGTTAACCATGATATAGTTTATCTCATCTGATAGTGGAGGATTATGGGTATGTGTATTTGAACATCTGAAAGGAATGGTTTGAAAGTTAACAGTTCTATCAGCATTTACTGTATTTTTTGACTTTTTTTCTTTTTTTAAGCTAGTTTTACCTGTAACTCGTTTTACCTGTTATAGTAACGCCAGTCATAGTATCTTGTTGGCTTGAGAGCTGTTGCTGAATATATTTTAGACAATCGGAGCGCAGCATTTTATGATCTGTCAAATTAAAACAAAGCAAGCCTGTTTTCATGTGTTCATGAGTTTTGAAGTCCAGTCAGCTCAAGAGATGAATTGAATTCTTAACTGTTGATATGTTCCCAGAAAGCACAATGTGCTTTAGTCCTGTTGTGACAACTTCTATGTAATATGTATGCATTATGAGCTCAGAGGGAGAGCATTGTGGCACTATATGGTTCTGAGAACCAGGTTCTCTACTCTTATGTTAAACTACATAATTCAATTGAACTGACTTGTACACACTTGTACGTCCCATTCTTTCATTGATTTCAGATAGACCATAATATTATGCTGAGAAACACAACAGCTTTTTGTGTCTAGGTTTATTCACTTTTATGAAAACAGAATCAAAGAGGTTGAAGGAAACAAGCACAATAATAAACTTAAGGTTGTTGTGTGCCCCCTTGTGTTGAGAAACATAACCACTCCTTGATTTGAACACTACGTTGTTAAACAATACCTTATTACAAATAGGCCTACATTTTACTGTATTTACCTGTCTTAACAACACTTACTTATTGAGGATATTCAGGTGACAGCACTGCATGCCCACTACATTGTATGTTCCGGAATATTACGAGAGACATGTCGGGTATTTTAACTGGATTTAGGGCAGGAATTCATGAATAAATGATCAAGTAGAACAAAACAAAAACATGGTGATTGTGCTTTAGATGTCCACCATTCATTATCCTTAGCAGTTAAGATACAGCTATCATGAGATTACTGTATGCCCAAGTTTTTAACTCATTGGCTGTCATGGGCGGCGAATGACGTCATTTCAAATAGTCACGCCCCCTGCCTTTGGTGGCGTTCGCCGACTTTTACGTTTTTTTTACAGCTAGGCCTTGGGGGTCATCTCCCCTATGTCCTGTAAAAAAATCAGACTTCTACGCACTCGGGAAATGATCCTGTAGGTGGCGTAAGTGTCATGTGTGCCTCAGTGTCATAACAGTTTGCAAAGATCGGTCTAGTTAATGTGAATGGACCCCATCTGATCACTTAGGTGGCAGTAGTAGCCTCCCTGATGAGTTTACACCATGAGGAAGACCTACAGACTTCATTTGCAACTTAATGTGTAACGAAGAAATCAATCTTCACAAGAACTGTGCTCTTGTCAGAGCAGAGAGCATGAAACAACATGGGACAGCAGTGTGGTTCCCATTCCAACTGTGGCTTTATATTTAAAAAAAGAAGAGAGAGAAAACCGATCACAGCTAACATTTAGCAAGGCGGGGTAGGCTATTTGAAATCCTGCATGCATGCTATCGGGACTAACTAGCCTTTTTGATTGTGCATGCATGCTATCTGCTCTGGAGAGCTAGCTGAAACTTTAGATATGTGAGTGAATATGCATGCTGCTAGGAATGTGGGACGGTATCCGATCATCTAGATGGCAGCAACTTTGTTTTGTTTGATGTAAGGTAAGGTAAGGTAAGGTAAAATTTATTTATATAGCGCTTGTCACAGACAAAACAGTCACGAAGTGCTTTATCATAGTGTAAAAATAAAAATAAAAATAAAATAAGCAATACAAGTAGGCGTTGCCACTCAGCATTATAAAAAGGAAGGCCTAAGTGCTCCCATTTGTCACAAGTATACAACTTCCACATCATCAGATAAACATTTTTAAAATAATGTAGGGATAAAAGGATAAAATTAGCAAAAAGCTTGTCTAAAAAGATGAGTCTTTAAAAGGCCTTTGAAACGGTCCAGTGAGGGGGCAAGCCTGAGTTCAGCGGGTAGGTCGTTCCATAGACGGGGTGCTAATGCAACAAATGCACGGTCGCCACGGGTCTTCAGGCGGGTGCGGGGCACAGTGAGGAGGTTCTGGCCGGTTGATCTGAGGGAGCGGGTTGAGGATAGGGGGTGGAGTAGTTCTAGGAGGTAGATAGGGGCCTGTTGCTGGAGGCATCGGTAGGTGATGATGAGGATTTTGAAATGAATTCTATATTGGACGGGAAGCCAGTGGAGGGAGATGAGAATGGGAGTGATGTGGGAGTATCTGCTGGCTCTGGAAAGAAGTCTGGCAGCAGCGTTTTGGATAGACTGTAAGCGGGACAGGGCAGATTTCTTCAGGGCAGGGAAGAGAGAGTTGCAGTAATCAATACGGGAGGAAATGAAGGCATGAATAAGCATTTCAAGTTCTTGGTATGAAACTATGGGCCTCAGTTTGTTAATATTGCGGAGATGGAGGAAACAGGATTTAGTGAGTTGGTTAATGTGAGGCTCAAATGATAAAGCCCCATCAAAAACAACCCCCAAGTTTCTCATACTGGAGCGGACGAAAGGCGCATAGGTGCCTAGATGCTGAAGGATGCTAGGAGTAATGGCTTCAGGTGCAAAAATCAAATTTTCGGTTTTATCTTTGTTTAATTGTAACCAGTTGTCTGTCATCCACACTTTTACGGCATCTAGGCAGTCTAGGAGACGGGAAATGCAGGGTAAGTCCTCGTGGTTAAAACTGAAATGGAGTTGTAGGTCGTCAGCATACATGTGGTAGTTGATTTTAAAGTTGCATAGAAGTTGGCCCAGAGGTAGCATGTACAAGGTGAAAAGAAGAGGGCCCAATACTGACCCCTGCGGGACGCCGCAGGAGAGGGGGGCGGAGGGGGAGAAGAATTCTCCGATATTAACTGCGAAAGTTCTGTCTGACAGATAGGAGACGAACCAGTCTAGGGCGGATCCCGAGATCCCCACCCAGTCATGCAGCCTCTTCGTCAAGATCTGATGGTCGATGGTGTCGAATGCAGCACTTAGATCCAGGAGAACTAGGATAGAGCAGTCTCCTCTGTCCGCAGTCATCTGTATCTCGTTGGTTATTCTGAGTAGGGCAGTTTCAGTTGAGTGCCGTTTGCGGAAGCCTGACTGGAATTTATCAAAAAGACTATTATTATTGAGGAAGGTGGTGAGCTGGTTGGCGACCACTTTTTCCATGATTTTTGACATAAACGGAAGTTTGGAGATGGGTCTATAGTTGTTATGTAGGGCTGGGTCCAAGTTTGGTTTCTTTATGATTGGCTGTATGGAGGCATGTTTAAAGGCACTTGGAAATTGGCCAGAGGACAGGGACAAGTTAATAATCCCGGTTATGACAGGTCCAATAGACGGGAGGATCTTAGTAAAGAGGGAGGGAGGTAGGTTGTCTTGGGGGCTATAGGACAGGGACATAGTCTTCACTAATTTGGAGAGGCCGTCAGAGGTAATTCGGAGGAAGGACTCTAGCTGTATGCAGGGAGGGGAGGGGGATAGGCAGCTGGATGGTGGGTTGGGTTGGATACCAGATCTAATAGTTGTTATCTTATCCACAAAGAAGTTGAGGAAAAGATTGCAGTCATCCTGGGAGAAACAGGGTAGTGCAGGTGTGGACGGAGAAACTATGTTGCTGATGGTATCAAAAAGACGTTTGGGGTTGTTTTTGGATGCAGCGATTAGGTTTGCAAAGTATGCTGAGCGTCTATCTTTGATCAGACCATTTAGGGAGCGTCTGAGCTCGCGCAAGTGTAGGCGATGTACTTCAAGCCCAGATTTCTTCCAGAGTCTCTCATACTTGCGGCACTCTCTCTTTAAGCAACGGACCTCGTCGGATAACCAAGGGTGGGGATTATGGAGGGGCTTCTGCTTGGTCTTCAGAGGGGCAACTGTGTCTAATACGACGGAGCATTTGGCATTAAATGATTCCAACATGTGGTCTACATTGCAAGTGTTAAAACTCGTGTCACTATTAAAATGCGATAAGAAATTATTAATAGCCTTCTGATCGATATGGCGGAGCTGCTTGGGCTTTACAGAAGGGGGAGGGTCAGAGGATAAAAACAGGTTAAAAAATATGCACTTGTGATCGCTAATTGCCAGATCCTCGCAGCGCGTATTTGTTATGGAGAGACCTGTGGAGAGCACCAGGTCCAGTGTGTGTCCCCCAGAGTGCGTTGCGTCGTTCACATGTTGCGTGAGGTTGTGGGATTCAGTGATGTTAATAAACTCATTTGCTATGCGATCGTCACTGTTCACATGGAGGTTGAAGTCGCCCACTATCAATAAGTTATCTATTTTTACCAATGTGGTCAAAAAGTCTGAAAAATCCAGAAGAAACTGTGATGCCGGGCCGGGGGGGCGGTAGATTACGGCACAGTAGAACGGCATCGTGCGCCCTACCTTGGTGAGGAGAAGTTCAAAGGAGGGGTATGAGTCAGTGTTTACTAATTGGCAGGAAAAAAATGAATTCCACACAACCGCAGCCGGTCAGTCGTGGGGAGCAGATGTAGGAGCAACCTGCAGGACATAGCTCATTTAAATGGAAATAGTCCATGTTGTGTTGCCAGGTCTCGGTCACAAACATAAAATCTAGTTTTTCTCTGGTGAACAAGTCATTTAGGACGTGCACTTTGTTCGCAATCGAGCGAGCATTTACTAAACTGGCATTTGCAGCTAATGAGGTAGATGGACATGGGGCTGCGCGTTCAAGTGGCCGGAGGTTGCGCGTCGGTCCTCTATCGGTACGGGTCATGTTACCATGTCTATGTGTTGGTCGGGTGGAGAGGATTACAGTAATAGGGGAAGGGGCTGGGGCTATGTTAGCCGGGATTGAGCCAGGGTTAAGGGCAGGGGAGTCAGCGAGACCCTCATGAAAAATATAAGGTGTGGTGCATGGGGGTACCAGGAGAGGGTCCAGCTGATCTGTATGTCAGATGTCAGATAAAAACTCCATCAGGTTAGATGTAAGCTGCTTGGCTCCCCCAGCGCTGAGGTGAAGCCCATCTGAATTAAAGAGGTAATGATTGGCCCAAAAGGAGTCAAAGTTGGGAACGAAATTATATCCTGCTGCAACACAAAAATGGCTAAGCCAATGGTGTAGACCAAAAAGCCGGCTAAAATGTTCATTAGGCCTACTTCTCAAAGGAGAGGGTATGGGGCCAGATACGATACATTGTTTCCCTAGTGATTCAATTGTAACACATAGCTCTTCGAAATCCTCGTGGAGTCTGGCAGATTGTCTGTCCATAAGGTCAAACGACCCAGTGTGAATTATGACGGTTTCGACAGACGGGTGATGGTTAAGCAGTTTGGGGATGAGCCTGGTGAAATCACCCGTTTTACCGCTTGAGAAGCAGTAGGTGACACTGTTCGGGAGCTTCACTCCCTTAGTGCATGCGTCTCCGAGCAGGAGGACTTGGGGCGTTGTAGTGTCTTTAAACATGTAGGAAGGTATATTGAGGGTGCGGTTTTGTAATACTGGAGGCGCTAACGCCGAAGGGGCAGGGGGCAGCACTGGTGTCCTACTACGCGCTGTCGCTGGGTCTGGAAGTTGAGAAGATGGGCTCAGAGTGGTGACGTCATCAGTCGTTGCCGGTGGAGCGGGTCTGCTCGGCGGTGTTGCAGTTAGCTGGCGTTTTGGTGGTGGATCATCGGGACCTGGGCCATCGCCATGGTCCAGGCTGTTGGAAGAGGAGAAGCAGCGCCGCCGTTTTCTGCATCTCGTCGCTGGCAGAGGTGAAGTGCAGCGCTTCTTGGAGCCCAGGGATGGTGTGGTCGGAGCGGCATGAGCAGCTGGGCTCGTGCGAGACGGGCCGCTGGCGGAGTACCCCTCTTGGTGTTCGTTGAGTGGTGGTACAGGTGTCGACTGAGCCACCGGGTCAGGTAGAAACACGGAGCCGCTATCACTGTCCAGGGCTGACAAGTCCAGTGGTGCAAAGAAGTTTGTGGTGGGGATGGCGAACTCGTTGAACTCGAGGATCGGCGTTGGAGACGGGCAACGCCTGTTGCTGTTCGCTCCGACCACCGACCAGGACTCGGGTGGAGCGGTCGGAACTGCGGCTGTAGGGGTTCCAGGGCCAGGAGAAACGCCAGCCTGGCGTTGTGGATGTAAGGAATCCAGGCGGGATAACAACAGAGACTGTCGTTGGTTGGCTTCATCCAGGAGGAATCTGATGGCGAGAATTTCCGGTCTCATGCTACTCACTTCAGCAGACGAGGGAAGCACGGCCACAGGTAGGCCAACTTCGGTTGACATTGTCCAAAATTATAAATGCAGACCAGTAGCGTGATATAGTTTAAATAACTACTATAAGATGCACTTAGTTCTGGTGTGTGTGTGTGTGTGTGTGTGTGTGTGTGTGTGTGTGTGTGTGTGTGTGTGTGTGTGTGTGTGTGTGCATTTATGCATGCATGGTGTGTGAACAACACATGAAAAGAGGAGCTGGTTCTTGTCTTTCAGCGTCCTTCCAATGTGATTGATGTGATTTGTTTACACGTCAAAGAAGGTGTAGTAGGCTATATAAACCAAGACGCATAGAAGGTGTAGTAGGCTATATAAACCAAGACGCATAGAAGGTGTAGTAGGCTATATAAACCAAGACACATAGAAGGTGTATTAGGCTATATAAACCAAGACGCATGATGCTCAATCAGAGTAGCAGCATGGCCAGGCGTAGTCATGGACTGAAGCAGCTCACCTTGGAGGAAGCTTTACATGGAAGACGTTCACAACCTGGAAACTCACGCGAGTCAGACAGGGACAGTGATGATGACTCTACGACTAGTTCCGATTTCAGTGAACCGGACCCTGACTCCTCTGACGAGTGGATACCCCCAGGCTCTGCGACTAATAGCAGAGCCTCCTCTCCCCTTAGCCGGAGATCGCCCTCTCCTCGGCCAACAAGGCGACATGGCGATGGTAAGTCATTTGACTTTTTACGCGCTTCATAACTCTGTTTGATTGCTACACTGACCACTGTGTGCTCTTTTCTGTGCACTAGTTAGCTCCACTGTTGAATTTTACGCAAGATCTTTTGAATTACAACGGTTTAGTTATGTGTTGACACTATGGCTTAGACTACATTTCTGCCTGCAAGTTAGCCTAGTTAATTTTTTACCCTAGGACGCGCGTCCTATCTTATCGTTTTGGAAACGCCTTTTGATTGCTTGCATGGTCGTTTTTCACCACTGTAATGCATTGTACACAGGCGCCATCAGTCTTGCCTTTTACCGTTTCAATTGTGGTGTGGCAATTTTATATTTCTGTCATTCGTACATGTAGATCCTGCACCCACCACGCGCAGTCAGCACCCCTCTACATCAAGTAGAGAACGACGACATGCACGTCACCCCTCCCTTGCCCTCATGCGTGCGACCAAAACAAAGAAGAAAGGTGAGCTCTTCTAGTTTTCCCTCTGTGCATCCGTTAGCTCCACCTGTTCAATGTTAGGCAGCATCTTTTGAATCTCAATGTTTTGACTTGTGTTGTTGATATTATGGCGAGTGCGTTTCTGCCTGCCAGTTAGCCAATATCATTTTATTTTACCCTAGCGTCTTGTGTTATTGTTTTGAAAACGTCTTTTGATGGCTTGGTGTTCGTTTTTCATCGTTCTTGTCCATGGCACATAAGCGCCACCAGTCTTCCATTTACGCACAATAAGGTAAATATAGGTCGCCCCAGTCATCTGCAACTTCGAACGTAGGTCGCCTGACGTCTCCAAATGTGTTACTTTTCTAAGCTTGTGTGGTATCGGATGCAATGCCATGTTACGGCTTGTTGGTTTGGGGTGCCTTGAAATTGTTCATGAATTGAAAGGGTGTCTCGCCTAAAAAAAGATTGAGAAACACTGCCCTAAGGGGACGATGAGAGGGAGAAAGCTCATAAGGGGCGGTGCTTAGTTGCCATTGGGGGTCACTTTGGTAGTTGATTTTTATTCTTTAATACCAATGGGGCATTTTCATGCTTCTGATCAAGTCAAGGGGGTGTTGGTGGGCTTATGATGACGCCCAGGGGGTGTTGGTGGGCTTATGATGACGCCCAGGGGGGCTTTTATTCTAAAAAGGTTAAAGGGACACTGTGCAGGAAATGGTCAAAAAAGGTACTGCAACTATGCTGCTCATTGAAACTGTGCTGTATACTGTCAAATTTGATCTTTTGATGAATATTTACGAAATAACGAACTAATATTTACTGGTATGACCAAAGTAGAGTAAGCTAAAAATGCAGCTAAAAAATGTCTATTTCTGGAAATTCAAAATTGTAGAAAATGGAGATATATATGAAAAGTGCATTTTTTCCAGTCATAATGAACACTCAGAATTTGATGGTGGTGGTGGTCAGTATTCATGAAAAAGGTAACATTTGTCAATGGGCAGACTGTATGGCATTGTATCTGATGGCATATTAGAGCGGTTGGAGAGTGAAAAGAAAGGAAAGTTACAAGTGTGTGTTACAGTATAGGGTGAGTTGCTAATGTCACTGAATTCTTACTGGTGGTTTATTTGTGTGTAATGATAAGCCAACAGAGTTGGCAGGTAAAGAGATATTTATTTGATCATGACAGTGATTTACATTTATCATTTATCAAACAAATGATCTGCAAACAGAGTGGCGATGAGTTGTCATGGTGATGTTCTGTTTTGGTGTTCAGAGACGGAAGAGCAGGAAGCTGAATGGCGATGAGTTGTCATGGTGATGTTCTGTTCTGGCGTTCAGAGACGGAAGAGCAGGAAGCCACTGAAGGTGCTCTCATTACCGTCAGCGTCGTCCCAGAGCCTATAGCCTGTCCGTCGAAAACATTAAAACAACAAAAAACAACTTTCATATACTTGCAATTTGTAATTTGCAGTTCATAAAATACTAACTCACTGATGACACATTACCTGCCGGTATCATCATGTTCACCGCGTCTCCCTGCTCCAGCTGCACAGTCAGGCCACTGGACAGGTAGTTGGGGCGTCCGTCGGTGTCGTAGTCCCAAAGCCACACCAGCCTCTCTCCGTTCTTATTCAGCATGATATGCATGGCGCTCGAGTACGGATCGTCCCTGACGGTGAACCTGCAGTAGGGGGGGTGGGCGATATGGCAAAAAATGTCATGTCTATCTTTTGAAGGAGGAAACCAACGCACACCAGAGGTTTCGAGGTGCAGGTAGCGGGTAGATCAGTTTTTTAGAAGAAGATACAGCACACTCTTGTCCATCGTACTGCAATTTATTAAGAAAACAACGTTTCGGCCCTTATGGCCTTTCTCAAGTTTTTAACTTCTCAAAAAACTTGAGAAAGGCCATGCGGGCCGAAACGTTGTTTTCTTCATAAATTGCAGCACGATGGATAAGAGTGTGCGGTATCTTCTTCTAAAAAATTGTCATGTCACCATTTTTTTAAACTTAAAATGTCTATTTAAGTTGTTTTTTATCACGATCGTCCATCGAAAAAATTAAAGCAACAAAAATCAACGTTCATATGCTTGCAATTTGTAATTTGCAGTTCATAATGATGACACTCATAAATTGCACAATTAGAATACAATATTGTAAAGAATAAAAGTGAAGACAACAGTACAAGTAAGTACACATCACTCTAATACTGATAGTAAACATCCCCACTGCAAGACGATCTATTCGATGATACAATCTTGTACTGGATATCACGATTACGATTTAATATCGTCATATCGCCCACCCCTTACCTGAAGTAGTAGACCCCGCTGACTGGAGCAGTGAAGAAGCCAGTCTCGCTGCTGTAGGCCTCTCCTACGTTGGTGATGACTCTACTGAAGACCAAGTTCATGTGATCACTGCCAGCCTGGGTGAATCCCTTGCCCAGGCCTACTGAGAAGGCCACCTTGGTCTTTGCTGCTGCGTTTTCGGCCTCCAAAACCTTAACCTAGAATAGAATAGAGTAGAGAATAGAGAAGAGTAGAATCGATTAGAATCAGGGCTGTAATTCTCTAACACACAGTGCAGCAAGTGTTTCATTGCCACAGGTTTTTTTTTTTTTTGGGAAACAGAAAGGACGTTAAAAATAGCCGAATAATTTACACTTAGGATGTTTTGGGCACAAAACAAATGCATCAGAAACAGGTGGGAGCTGTAGGTCCAGAGTGTCAAACCGGGGATCATTGCCTTTTTAAAAAAATGTTTTAAAAAAGGTGCAATGTGTAAGATTTGTAGTTGTTTATTTCCGAAATTTATGTTGCCCAGTCACTAATGTTACCTTTTTCATGAATAGCCTACTTACCACCACCATCAAATTCTGAGTATTCTTTATGACTGGGAAAATTGCATTTTTCATTCATGAAAAGGGGGATCTTCTACATGGTCCGCCATTGTGAATTTCGAGAAATAGACATTTTTAGCTGCAAAAATATTTGTACTAGGGCCATACTAGAAAATATTAGTTCATTATTTGGTAAACTTTCATGAAAACATTAAATTTGGCAATAGGCAACCCAGGTTCAATGAGCAGCATAGTTGCAGTACCTTTTTTATTTAAAGGTGCTCTGTGGTGCACTGTGTAAGATGGTGGCCAGTAGGTACTTTAACTATGCTTTAGGGAGTAGGTACTTTAACTATGCTGCTCATTGAACCTGCACTATCTACAGACTACTTTGATCTTTTCATGAATATTTACAGAGTAATTAACTAATATTTACAAGTATGACCACAGTATAGTACGTTTTGCAGCTAAAAATGCCTATTTCTGGAAATGCAAATAGCAGACAATGGAGAAGGTTCCCCCTTTCAATATAAGAAAAGTACAATATTCCTAGGGAATAAAGTGACTAGACCAGGGGTGTCAAACTCAAATTGATGGAGGGCCAAAATCAAAAGCTGGAGTGAAGTTGCGGGACAAATATGTTTATTTTTTAAAAAATGGGCTAAAATTGTGCAGACACACACTTAATACTGATATCTAAATTTCACAGATTCCCGTCGTAGTTAAAATGTGCCTGCACATATTTTATTGCATTTGAGTATGATCTGTTTCACTTGCCTGTGCCCATTCAGACTCGTTAGACTGTTAGCGGTAGCATTTACCTCCTCCTGGCTGTATTACAGTACTAGTGTTAGCGGTAGCATTTACCTCCTCCTGGCTGTATTACAGTACTACTGTTAGCGGTAGCATTTACCTCCTCCTGGCTGTATTACAGTACTAGTGTTAGCGGTAGCATTTACCTCCTCCTGGCTGTATTACAGTACTAGTGTTAGCGGTAGCATTTACCTCATCCTGTGTGTATTTCAGTGTTAGCGGTAGCATTTACGTAATCCTGGGTGGCAGTACTAGTGTTAGCTGTAGCATTTACCTCATATGGGTATATTAAAGCGGTAGCATTAGCATTAACCTCATTCTGTGTGTATTTAAGTGTTAGCATTAGCATTCACCTCATCCTGTGTGTATTTCAGTGCTAGCGTAACCGTTAGCATTTACCTCTTTCTGGGTGGCAGTACTAGTGCTAGCGGTAGCATTTACCTCATTCTGTGTGTATTTCAGTGTTAGCGGTAGCATTTACCTCATTCTGTGCGTATTTCAGTGTTAGCGGTAGCATTTACGTCATCCTGGGTGGCAGTACTAGTGTTCGCTGTAGCATTTACCTCATATGGGTATATTAAAGCGGTAGCATTAGCATTAACCTCATTCTGTGTGTATTTAAGTGTTAGCATTAGCATTCACCTCATCCTGTGTGTATTTCAGTGCTAGCGTAACCGTTAGCATTTACCTCTTTCTGGGTGGCAGTACTAGTGCTAGCGGTAGCATTTACGTTATTCTGTGTGTATTTCAGTGTTAGCGTTAGCATTTACCTCATCCTGTGGGTATTTCAGTGTTAGCATTAGCATTTACCTCATCCTGTATGTATTTCAGTGTTAGCGTTAGCATTTACCTCATTCTGTGTGTATTTAAGTGTTAGCGTTAGCATTTACCTCATCCTGTATGTATTTCAGTGTTAGCATTAGTATTTATCCTGTACCTCATTCTGGGTGTATTTGAGTGTTAGCGTTAGCATTTACCTCATCCTGGGTGTATTTCAGTGTTAGCGTTAGCATTTACCTCATTCTGGGTGTACTACAGTGTTAGCGTTAGCATTTAACTCATTCTGGGTGGCAGTACTATTGTTAGCGGTAGCATTAGCATTTATCCTGTACCTCATCCTGTATGTATTTGAGTGTTAGCGTTAGCATTTACCTCATTCTGGGTGTATTTCAGTGTCCCCCTCAGCTCCACCACCATGTCTCGGAGTTCCTTCAGCTCAGCGGAGACGTCCAGCTCTCCACACTGAACTCCACACATGGAGAACAGCAGCACCAGCAGTGAGATGGCAGCCCTCATCCTAAACACAAAACATAACAAAAACACATAAAATGTTGACATGATCATCTACAAATGCTTGACGATCAAAGGCATGTTACAATGCCCCAATACAATACAGTGTACAGCAGGGGTACTCAATTAAATGTCAACGAGAGGGCCAGTTTTTCAAATTCCTCCCAGTAAAGGGGCCGAACTATACGTATGTATTATGGATGCCGACTGTCAATGAAAAAAATATGGGAGACTTCATTGAAATGGAGGGTCTGGGGGTCCTCCACCAGAAAGTTTTGCATTTCTTAGATGTAATTTCCTTCATTTTAACGTCCCGTGTCCCATTTCAGCACGATAACGGAACCCATACTTTTATCTCTAAATTCCGAAAAACGACTCTGTATTTCAAGGGTCTTGTCGGGGGCCAGAACCTTGCTGTCCAGGGCCGCCATTTGAATACCCTGGTGTGCAGTAGCCTCTATAGAGTAATGCAGCTGGAGCTTCCACATGGAAGTGAAAGCCCAACTAGGAAACTCCAACTCCCATTGTCATTGTGACACAGCACTCCACAGCACACAAGTGTTCACTGCACACTGCACACAATGAAATTGCATGTAAGCCTCACCCCAGCAAGGGGGCAGCCCCCAATGGCGCCCCAAGGGAGTGGTGTGGTGGGACGCTACCATGCTCATGGTACCTCAGTCATGGAGGAAGATGGGGGAGAGCACTGGTTAATTACTCCCCCCACCAACCTGGCAGGTCGGGAGTCGAACCGGCAACCTTTGGGCTACAAGTCTGACGCCCCTAACCACTAACCTATGACTGCCCTAAATAATAATAATAATAATTGTATTTGTATAGCACTGTATCAAACAAGGCATGCAACTCAAAGTCCTTAACAAAATGGGAAAATACATCATTGTTAGAGATGGATTTAAAAGGAGAGGTAGAGAGGAGAGGCAGAAATAGCAGGAAGGCAGAGGAAGAAGAGATAGATAGAGACTGTACAGTCATAAGGTCAACGTAGGTTAGGACCAGGATTCTTAGAGGCGTAAGGTCCATAGTGGCTGGGTACATGTAGCATCTACAGAGTTCCACATGACCCCTGCCACCCCCCCCCCCCCCCCCCCCCCCCCCCCCACCCCTCCCCCCCCCCCCCCCCCCCCCCCACACACACACACACACCTGAGGACCTGCCCCCACCGAATTGTCTGTGCACACCACTGTATGTATATTATATGAAAGGTAAATGAAAAAAAAAATTAAAAGTCAATATCTGAAACAAAAGGGAGGAAATAACTTGATATCACACACTATCACTCATTCCTTTTGTAATGCAGATAGGAACAAACAAATAATGAAACAAAAAATGCATGTAGGCTGTATATTCATTTAGACATAAACCTTTAAAAAGGTATGTAGCATATATCCATTTACTTTCTTGCTTTGAAACAGAATGTGCCGTGAATGTGCAGTGTCCCAAATGCATTTTTGCTCACTGCTATTATTCTGAGCACAACTGTATGTACTGTATGTAGGAACACTCCTGCCAATTTCAATATGGTGTTGTATTGCTCACACTACCCTTGACTTGTCAGTACCCAGTGACGCCGCAGTTTTTGGCTCAGCCCTTTCCGAGATATGAGCTATTCTAATGGGGGCAACTTTTGTTTACATTTCAAAAAAACATTTTTGTTTATTCCCAAAATAATCCAAAAGGTTATGCAACATCAGCAGACAGCTAGCAAACAGTGATGCTTTTAGGGAAAATATTTGGAGTTCAATGTTGATTTGTTGATTTAAAAAAAAATGTAAACAAAAGTTGCCCCCATTAGAATGGCTCATATCTCGGAAAGGGCTGAGCCAAAAACTGCGGCGTCACTGGGTACTGACAAGTCAAGGGTAGTGTGAGCAATACAACATCATATTGAAATTGGCAGGAGTGTTCCTTTAATGAAAAAAAAAACACTCAAACAACACCTACCACAGCAGACAGATTAATGTTTACAGCATGCAAACACTGTTCATATTTGGTAGGCCTACTAAAGCGACAGGTGGAGAGGAGAAGCGGCTGGAGGAAAGTCTGAAATCGTCTGACAATCAAACGCTGTGGTGACGACATGCATACACCCACCAACTCCCAACTCTGAGAATAGATTAATGGCAGTATTTTCTTTATCGCTCGACAAGAGTCTCACATTATCGCAGCACGTTAACGCCGATAACCGCACAGCACTAGATACAATATATTAGTGTGTTACTGTACCTTTAAGACCAGCCCGTGTGTCCCTTGCAGCAGCAGCAGCAGCAGGAGTAGGTGCAGCAGTCTGTTACCCTTTAGTGTGTCCCTTGCAGCAGCAGCAGCAGGAGTAGGTGCAGCAGTCTGTGGTCGCCCTCCTCTTATACCTTGCAGGGGTTCCCAACCTTTTACAACGTGGGGCCCACTCAAAATTATCACAAATGTTCAGGGCCCACCTCTGACCCAATTACGAATGAAACTCAAATAAATCAAGAGCAACACACGCCAAAATGTGATTATAATTTTTGGAAAATTATTTCAAGGCCCACTTGGAATACCTTCAGGGCCCACCATTGGGCCCCGGCCCATAGGTTGAAAATCACTGCCTTAGGACTTATGTAAAGAGTTTTAGGGTGACGTGAAGTTCGAGGACGCTGGTCAAATGTATTTTTTACAGAAACATGTGTGTCAGCTAACAGTGTTGTGGGAAAGTTAAAATCTGTTACAGGAGATGCACCCACACCCACACATACTGTAAACACAGGCATGCACACATGCACGCACATACACATTTTTAATACTTTTATTTGGATCTCATCAGAAAGACAAATTACAGATCCAAAAATTGCAGGACACAAATTTCATAGCAGTGACTGATGATCAGAACCATCATGTCGTAACATTACACTGATGTTGAATAATAGGCCTGGGTCAGAATGGACATAATCACTTTTAGGCTTCTTAGGGGTGAAGATGGCGCCTCCTCCGCCAGATTACTAAACTACTAATTATTGCAGAGATTGAACAGTATTTAGCGAGGTGTTTTTTAATTGTCCTTATACATGGGTTCTAATTTTTTGTTTTCCTTTGACTGCGCAAAACTAACTTCGCACAACTCAACCTCTGATTGTTGGAAATTGCTGTCTGTCAAAAAAAATAGCTAACGTGGTTGGCTGCAAGCCCCTCCTCATAACATCGTGTTGATAAACACTCGGAAACCCATGTATTAAGTCCTCAGAGCTCTCTCTCCACCCCCCCCCGCCCCACACACACACACACACACGTGTGTTTGTATCAGGGCTTCGAACCGGTTCAAGGAACGAAAACGAAAACCAGGAACTTTTTGTATTTTACAGGGAACAGAAACGAAACCGGAAACATTATTATTTTTTATGTTCTGGAACGGGAACACTTATGTAAAAATAATGGTAACCGGTTAATACCGGTTAATACCGTTCCTTAAACTAAAAAAAAAGTAATTATTTTCCTGCGCACGTTACCATGACGGCTGAGGTTCACGTCTTGTGTGACATCAGACATTCTCTGACTGAATGGAGAGAGAGCTGTAGATTACAAAGTCTTCACTCCACATCTTAATTAAGAGAAACCACTGTCATACAAAAGGACAGAGTTTGCATTGCATTATTGTAAGACATTGCAGGGAAGCGCGTGTAAAGCGCACCGACAATGTTTCGGCGTTATTGGGCATCCATGGCCGCTTCAAATATGCACAAACTCACAATGTCCATCATCGTGCTCCCCGTGACCCAAGTCAGCGTAGAGCGCACATTTTCATAATTGAGGTTTATTCTCTGCTTCTCCGCTTAGGTCGTCCCTGAATGACAAAATTCTGGAGGATATTCTTTTCATCCGCTTGAATAAGCAGTTTTGAATGTAGGCTGACTCATTTGCACTTCCGTCTTTCTTGGTTAACATCAGTTAGGCCTATTGGGAGTAATCAGCTGACAGGAACGAAATTAACCGTTCCGGGAACAATATTTTTTGGTTCTAACCGGTTCGGGAACGTCAATTTATTGGTGGAACTCAAAACCGGAAACGTTATAATTCCGTTTCTGTTCGGAACGGAACGTTTGGAAAAAAATAACGGTTCAAAGCCCTGGTTTGTATGCATTCACACACACACACACATGCGCGCAAGTCAGAGACGCCACTGTGCTCGCCCTCCTTTCCTTATCTCCCCCTTGTGTGTGTGTGTGTGTGTGTGTGCAGGTGTGTGTACTGTATGTGTGTAGGTGTGTGTATGTGTGTGTGCGCACGCACACGTGTGTTTTGAGTAACAGGTGTTTACTTTCTCACAAGATTGTTAGCTGCTGACACACATGATGTTTCTGGAAAAATACACTTGATAAGCGTCCCTGACCTGGTCTTAACGTCACCCTTAAAGAAACACTATGCAACTTTTTCATAGTCATGAAATGGCTTGGAACTCGGGGTTTTGCTTGACTGACCCGTTATGGCGAAAATGGGAATATTTCCATCACCATCTGGTGGTTCTGCTCCGAAACAGCACTTGCAGTTTTGCCTGGAGGCGCCGCGCCCTTTGTTGTTGTGGAATTTGTGGCCGCTAGGGGCGTCTAGATTTCTATGGTGTATGAGTGGAACGAATGAGAGACCCATTCCCCTTCGTTTGCTAACTAAGCAGCAGCAGCTCGCTGAAAGCTGGCTACTTGCTAGCTTATTGTAAAATATCACGCTGGCATGCAGTGAAAACAACGAATGGGACTGCAAATAAATCACGAGCTAACTGAGATGAAAGGTTTGGACAGGCAAATAAATCGCTTATGTGAACATTGGAAAAGGGCTTCAAAACGGAGAGACCCGAACGCCAAAAGAGCAAATATGTGTATTGTATCACTCATTCACTGCACTGGGATATATGCATTAGCATTCTCAAAGTCCACGCCACCTCGTTTTAGTTTACAAAGCTACACAAATGTATACGAGTTGAAATCTGATGGCGCACATTTTACTTGATGTCAAAGGACACAATCAGTCGAGCGAGGCTAAAAATGGTGTTGCCGATCAAGAGGAAACAAAACGTGATCTCTAGCCGGCTTATGGGTGTCCACTTTCACTTTCAACACCACATGATAAAAACGCGTCTTGTCACCTCGACTTGGAAATCAAATCTTTATTATTACAACAAAATAAGCAATAGCCTTTTGTCTCCTCGTTCTCCTAATGTACAGGTACTATATAGTTACTGGAAATGTGAAATAAAGACGGGGATATCTGCCGGGAACAAGTGGATCAAATAATAGTATTCATCTGAAGGAAGTGCAAACGTGATTGCAGTTGTGTGAAGTGAATAGACAAAGCCGCGAACTCATAAGTAAGGGGGAGAATCGCTGATAAAGCCCCTTAGAAGTGGAGAGAGCTGAATGCAAGGAAGGGAATCTGGCTAATTACAGAAGACGAAGAAATTTAATTCGCACATTATCTCGAAGCCAACGTCTGTCTAATTTAGTTCAATGCACATTTTCGGCAGAACCACTAGAGGCCGCCATAAAGTTGTTTACATCGGTGTGTTTATGTCAAAGTTGCATTGGATATCTTTAAGTCCTTACATGATTCTAGGGTTATGCTGTGTGTGTCCACATGCATGCATGTGTGTGTATGTGCTTCTGCGCGTTTAAGGGCATGTGTGTCTGTGTGTGTGTGCGTTCTTGGTAACATATTATGATGGTTTGACATATAGGCAACATATGTTTTCTTTACATACTGTATAGACTCTTTCAAAGGGAGGTACCGCCAATGGCAGTGTTGCCAGATTGGGCTGTTTCCCGCCCAATTGGGCTGCTTAGGATGGCAGTGTGAGGGTAAAAATGGCATTTAGTAGAAAAACCCGCCCAATTTTTGCCATAGAAATCAATAGAATTGCGCAGGATTTTGTGCTTCTAGGCGGGTTTTGAGTATTTTTTGGGCTGGAAATCATCGGCATCATCTGGCAACCCTGACCAACGGCGCGGACATCCAATGTAAGTCCACAGAACGTGTCCGACACTGTTCGAATACATGAAAACAAACCATGCCTTGCATACAGGGTCGCTATGTAAGCGCGGCACATGTCCGCATTGCCCCTTGCAAATATAACTCAGGTCTATTTTCCTGCACGGACGTCCGCGTTCATTGTGCAGGCTCCATTCAAAATGAATGGCTGCTGCCCGCGGATAGAACCTGGACGTTGGCTGTGCAGTGTGCAAGGCAGCCCGCGAACCTCTCGGACTCGCACTGCTCATGGAGAAGTTAAGGAAATGTGCATGTACCGTCCTGCACAGAGTTGTCACCACATTCACAAACACACTCTACCCTGGATTTGGGTTAAATCCTACATCAGTGAGGCTGTCGAGAGGCCCATATAGGTAAACAATGCTCCCGTGGGGCAGTAGGCGCACACACACACATAAACACACACACACATAGGCACAAACACACTGGCATGCACACACACACACACCCTGTGTGCATGTACCGTAACGGCAGCGCAGAGTCACAATTATGTTGAAAACAGTTATTTTGTCACTAAAAATGTGGCTATGTCTCAAATGACACTTTTGTCAGTGCACTGCACAGTACTCACAGTGCACTGAGGACTTTAGTGCATAGTGTCATGAAAAAATTGACCACTATGCTCTGTGCCCTCGCTGGAAGTGACGGCTGAGCATGGCATTAGCTCGCCAAAATATGAGTTGGCTACTGTTTACAATGCACAGCGTCTGGTGCTTACATTTCACTAACCCCAAATCCGAGTTCAAGTCGGTGAGCTGCGCTATTTGAAGACACAGATCTGTTCCATCAGTCTTGCTAACCTGAAACTCAGCTGAGTTGCCGCGGTAATTTATACTCCAACTCAAACCTGGTACCTCCCAGGTTTAACACCAAGCTAAATTAATCAGTGTTACAAAAAAAAAGAACCTGTGGGAAGCAATGTCACAACCGGCACGTTCCGCTTCATTCCCGCCATCATGTTACGAGATCAAAGTGAACCAGTCTCACTATTTTAATAGTCTATGGTGTGATAAGGTACGGCGACGTATTGCTGCCAGGCACGTAAATAAAGTTTGACCCAGTAAAATGTAATAACGTGAAATGTTTTACGTTATAACGTGGTATTTATGGGTGAGCGGTTAGGGCGTCAGACTTGCATCCCAGAGGTTGCCGGTTCGACTCCCGACCCGCCAGGTTGGTGGGGGGAGTAATCAACCAGTGCTCTCCCCCATCCTCCTCCATGATTGAGGTACCCTGAGCATGGTACCGTCCCACCGCACTGCTCTCCAAGGGGCGCCACTGAGGGCTGCCCCCTTGCATGGCTGAGGCATAAATGCAATTTCGTTGTGTGCAGTGTGCAGTGTTCACTTGTGTGCTGTGGAGTGCTGTGTCACAATGACAATGGGAGTGTATTGTGTGGTAATTTGTAACATTCAATGTTGGAAAAACTGAAGAACAAATGGGCATTGCTGTGAATGATGATGAAAACAACAACCAGGAGACGTCCACCGGAAGACAGAAAAGACATTATGCACCGCATAACAAATCTGCAGAAAAGAAGACAAGAAAAGTGGAGGGGATGGATTCACGAAGGCAAACAAGTCAGAAAACGCAAAGGAGGAGGGACAAGGACCCTTGATGTACCCAAAGAATCAAAGAAGGCGGGCATACTGCAGTATGCCAAAGACCTTTTCTTCCCAGATGGAAAAAATAAGCTTGGAAAGTTTGAAACATTTAGCCATGACATAGTAGATTATCAGGAAGAAGCTATTTTTGGTGATGCTATTACAGTTGGGGAACTCTACAGCAGCGGTTCCCAACCTATGGGTCGGGACCCAAATTATGGGTCGCCAAAGATCCACAGGGGGTCGCGGAGCCCTCTTGATTTCAAGGGGTTTCATTTGAAATATATATAGCCCATGTTGAATAAATTACAAAGCATTTAACTAATAAATGCATAGAAGCAACAAATTGTAAGAGCTACATTAAACATTTATTCTATATTTGACCAAAGACTAATTGAGGAATAAAATAACTAGAATTAGTTTTCACAGGAAACAGAGGGCATTTTGTGACTCCGTCTCGTGTGGGCGCTCGCGTGGTTGGGTCACCAAAGCTTACAATAGTAAAAACATGGGTCCCTGAAGAAAAAGGTTGGGAACCACTGCTCTACAGCATACTAAGAATGGGAGTTTTGAGATTCTACCTGTGCACAAAGATTCCAAAAGATCAGGATGCTGAAGAATGTGTCGGGGAAGAATCAAAGATGAACGAAGACATACAGAATAGCATGCATGAAGAGGATGAGCTGCTTCTTCATCCTGTCTAAACACATCTGAGGTGATGATTGGCACTTTTGTCGGGGAAGCCATGGCTGGCCAACTAGATGACACCTTGTTATATAAACCTGACCTGCAAGTCAATGAGGACATTGCAGTCATATCAGTCCTACTTCCCAGTGCAAGCTCAGCACTCATCATTCCAGACACTGCAAGTCACAACTCACCCAGCAGGTCTAGCTCCACAAGTGCAGCAAACATTGCTGCCGAGTCAACAGCTATAGATGATGTAGCAGGCACCTCTACAGATTCATGTGTTATAACAATTAAACTACACAGGGTCAATCTTCTGGAAGAGATGATAGCCCAATTCAAGGATTCAGCACTTCTCAAGTACTCCCTTCGATACACGTACATTGATGAGAGAGGAGCCGACCACAATGGTGTCTCAAGAGACGTGTATGCTGCATTTTGGACACAACTTCTGGACCACACAGCTGAAGGGGAGGACCTGAGGGTTCCATCTCTGTGTCCTAAATGGCAAGGGGAGGAATGGAAATCCGAATCCTACTCAAAGGATTTCAAGACCATAGCTATTTTCCCTGTCGCTTATCCCCTGCTTTCGCAGTTTCACTCATTTTTGGTGAGAATGAGGTCTCACATGATGTGCTTTTTGAAAGTCGTCTTCTGTTTGTTAATCGGTCAGATAGGAAGTTAATCACTACTGCCTTAACCCTATTCAGACTGGGCTTTTTTGGCATTCCTGGGCCTGGGGGGGGGCTCTTTTGACCCCCCCCTCATAACTAATGAACGGAATACGGTATGACCACCAAACTTTGGGGAGATGATCTACATATGGACATCTATGAATGACATAATTTTTGTGTCATTACCTGGTATTATGACGTCATTATGACATCATCTGTTTATAATACCCAAAATCTCGCCATAATGTATTTTCCATCAAATGTAGGTAATGCACTTAAATTTTAATGATTATATGCTTCAGACCACTTTAATGCTCACAAAGCTGTCTGATGGTAATGGAAATAACAAAAAAATATGAAAAAGGAACAATAATGAGACTTAGATCAGTGATTTTCGGTCAGACATACCTGTCAGAAAAAATGTTGCCATGGCAACAGCAAAAATGATAAACATAATCTTTTGGTACTAAACTGTAGCCAACTAAATGTTAGGAAAAGTCACCAAGTTTCGTAGTCATAGCGTAAGTCGTTAAGGAATTATACTACATCAAAGTTGGTGCGGGCACTTTTAGCCCCCCCCCCAGTCTGGATAGGGTTAAAAGAAGATCTTTCAGACGACGACAGGGATGAGCTGATTGACCTGCTGGACCGTTTGAATGTGACAGCCCTTCCAACCCGAGACAATTTGAAAGGCCTGCTTCTAAAGGTGGCACACAAACAGCTGATCCAAAAGCCAAGATATGCATGCGAGAAGATGTCCTTAATTGCTGGTGCCTCAATGAAAGAAGCATTCGGGAACACACAACAAGTTCTGCTTATGTACGAAGACAAAAAGCCAGAGTTTTCGTTTCCTGAAACAGTACATTAGGGCATTGGATGATATTGGTCTGAGAAGGATGCTAAGGTTCTTGACAGGGTCGGATGTTGTCTGCGTTGACAATATTGACATCATGTTTACACCTTCAGATGGAGTTGCACGGCGGCCTGTAGCACACACCTGCGGCTCAGTTCTGGAACTGCCGTGGACATATGCCTCCTATCCTGAGCTACACACCGAATTTGACAACATACTGACCAATAATGCTTTGTATGAATTTGGCTTTGCGTAAGTTAACCATGATATAGTTTATCTCATCTGATAGTGGAGGATTATGGGTATGTGTATTTGAACATCTGAAAGGAATGGTTTGAAAGTTAACAGTTCTATCAGCATTTACTGTATTTTTTGACTTTTTTTCTTTTTTTAAGCTAGTTTTACCTGTAACTCGTTTTACCTGTTATAGTAACGCCAGTCATAGTATCTTGTTGGCTTGAGAGCTGTTGCTGAATATATTTTAGACAATCGGAGCGCAGCATTTTATGATCTGTCAAATTAAAACAAAGCAAGCCTGTTTTCATGTGTTCATGAGTTTTGAAGTCCAGTCAGCTCAAGAGATAAATTGAATTCTTAACTGTTGATATGTTCCCAGAAAGCACAATGTGCTTTAGTCCTGTTGTGACAACTTCTATGTAATATGTATGCATTATGAGCTCAGAGGGAGAGCATTGTGGCACTATATGGTTCTGAGAACCAGGTTCTCTACTCTTATGTTAAACTACATAATTCAATTGAACTGACTTGTACACACTTGTACGTCCCATTCTTTCATTGATTTCAGATAGACCATAATATTATGCTGAGAAACACAACAGCTTTTTGTGTCTAGGTTTATTCACTTTTATGAAAACAGAATCAAAGAGGTTGAAGGAAACAAGCACAATAATAAACTTAAGGTTGTTGTGTGCCCCCTTGTGTTGAGAAACATAACCACTCCTTGATTTGAACACTACGTTGTTAAACAATACCTTATTACAAATAGGCCTACATTTTACTGTATTTACCTGTCTTAACAACACTTACTTATTGAGGATATTCAGGTGACAGCACTGCATGCCCACTACATTGTATGTTCCGGAATATTACGAGAGACATGTCGGGTATTTTAACTGGATTTAGGGCAGGAATTCATGAATAAATGATCAAGTAGAACAAAACAAAAACATGGTGATTGTGCTTTAGATGTCCACCATTCATTATCCTTAGCAGTTAAGATACAGCTATCATGAGATTACTGTATGCCCAAGTTTTTAACTCATTGGCTGTCATGGGCGGCGAATGACGTCATTTCAAATAGTCACGCCCCCTGCCTTTGGTGGCGTTCGCCGACTTTTACGTTTTTTTTACAGCTAGGCCTTGGGGGTCATCTCCCCTATGTCCTGTAAAAAAATCAGACTTCTACGCACTCGGGAAATGATCCTGTAGGTGGCGTAAGTGTCATGTGTGCCTCAGTGTCATAACAGTTTGCAAAGATCGGTCTAGTTAATGTGAATGGACCCCATCTGATCACTTAGGTGGCAGTAGTAGCCTCCCTGATGAGTTTACACCATGAGGAAGACCTACAGACTTCATTTGCAACTTAATGTGTAACGAAGAAATCAATCTTCACAAGAACTGTGCTCTTGTCAGAGCAGAGAGCATGAAACAACATGGGACAGCAGTGTGGTTCCCATTCCAACTGTGGCTTTATATTTAAAAAAAGAAGAGAGAGAAAACCGATCACAGCTAACATTTAGCAAGGCGGGGTAGGCTATTTGAAATCCTGCATGCATGCTATCGGGACTAACTAGCCTTTTTGATTGTGCATGCATGCTATCTGCTCTGGAGAGCTAGCTGAAACTTTAGATATGTGAGTGAATATGCATGCTGCTAGGAATGTGGGACGGTATCCGATCATCTAGATGGCAGCAACTTTGTTTTGTTTGATGTGATTTGTTTACACGTCAAAGAAGGTGTAGTAGGCTATATAAACCAAGACGCAAAGAAGGTGTAGTAGGCTAAATAAACCCAGACGCATAGCAAAGAAGGTGTAGTAGGCTAAATAAACCCAGACGCATAGAAGGTGTAGTAGGCTATATAAACCAAGACGCATAGCAAAGAAGGTGTAGTAGGCTATATAAACCAAGACGCATAGCATGATGCTCAATCAGAGTAGCAGCATGGCCAGGCGTAGTCATGGACTGAAGCAGCTCACCTTGGAGGAAGCTTTACATGGAAGACGTTCACCTTGGAGGAAGCTTTACATGGAAGACGTTCACCTTAGAGGAAGCTTTACATGGAAGACGTTCACAACCTGGAAACTCACGCGAGTTAGACAGCGACAGTGATGATGACTCTACGACTAGTTCCGATTTCAGTGAACCGGACCCCGACTCCTCTGACGAGTGGATACCCCCAGGCTCTGGGACTAATAGCAGACCCTCCTCTCCCCTTAGCCGGAGATCGCCCTCTCCTCGGCCAACAAGGTGACATGGCGATGGTAAGTCATTTGACTTTTTACGCGCTTCATAACTCTGTTTGATTGCTACACTGACCACTGTGTGCTCTTTTCTGTGCACTAGTTAGCTCCACTGTTGAATTTTACGCAAGATCTTTTGAATTGCAACGGTTTAGTTATGTGTTGACACTATGGCTTAGACTACATTTCTGCCTGCAAGTTAGCCTAGTTAATTTTTTACCCTAGGACGCGCGTCCTATCTTATCGTTTTGGAAACGCCTTTTGATTGCTTGCATGGTCGTTTTTCACCACTGTAATGCATTGTACACAGGCGCCATCAGTCTTGCCTTTTACCGTTTCAATTGTGGTGTGGCAATTTTATATTTCTGTCATTCGTACATGTAGATCCTGCACCCACCACGCGCAGTCAGCACCCCTCTACATCAAGTAGAGAACAACGACATGCACGTCACCCCTCCCTTGCCCTCATGCGTGCGACCAAAACAAAGAAGAAAGGTGAGCTCTTCTAGTTTTCCCTCTGTGCATCCGTTAGCTCCACCTGTTCAATGTTAGGCAGCATCTTTTGAATCTCAATGTTTTGACTTGTGTTGTTGATATGGGCAGTCATGGGTGAGCGGTTAGGGCGTCAGACTTGCATCCCAGAGGTTGCCGGTTCGACTCCCGACTCGCCAGGTTGGTGGGGGGAGTAATCAACCAGTGCTCTCCCCCATCCTCCTCCATGACTGAGGTACCCTGAGCATGGTACCGTCCCACCGCACTGCTCCCCATGGGGCGCCACTGAGGGCTGCCCCCTTGCACGGGTGAGGCATAAATGCAATTTCGTTGTGTGCAGTGTGCAGTTTTCACTTGTGTGCTGTGGAGTGCTGTGTCACAATGACAATGGGAGTTGGAGTTTATTATGGCGAGTGCGTTTCTGCCTGCCAGTTAGCCAATATCATTTTATTTTACCCTAGCGTCTTGTGTTATTGTTTTGAAAACGTCTTTTGATGGCTTGGTGTTCGTTTTTCATCGTTCTTGTCCATGGCACATAAGCGCCACCAGTCTTCCATTTACGCACAATAAGGTAAATATAGGTCGCCCCAGTCATCTGCAACTTCGAACGTAGGTCGCCTGACGTCTCCAAATGTTTTACTTTTCTAAGCTTTTGTGGTATCGGATGCAATGCCATGTTACGGCTTGTTGGTTTGGGGTGCCTTGAAATTGTTCATGAATTGAAAGGGTGTCTCGCCTAAAAAAAGATTGAGAAACACTGCCCTAAGGGGACGATGAGAGGGAGAAAGCTCATAAGGGGCGGTGCTTAGTTGCCATTGGGGGTCACTGTGGTAGTTGATTTTTATTCTTTAATACCAATGGGGCATTTTCATGCTTCTGATCAAGTCAAGGGGGTGTTGGTGGGCTTATGATGACGCCCAGGGGGGCTTTTATTCTAAAAAGGTTAAAGGTACACTGTGCAGGAAATGGTCAAAAAAGGTACTGCAACTATGCTGCTCATTGAAACTGTGCTGTATACTGTCAAATTTGATCTTTTGATGAATATTTACGAAATAACGAACTAATATTTACTGGTATGACCAAAGTAGAGTAAGCTAAAAATGCAGCTAAAAAATGTCTATTTCTGGAAATTCAAAATTGTAGAAAATGGAGATATATATGAAAAGTGCATTTTTTCCAGTCATAATGAACACTCAATGAATAACATGAATATGAATAACATGAATAACACATAATGAATTTGATGGTGGTGGTGGTCAGTATTCATGAAAAAGGTAACATTTGTCAATGGGCAGACTGTATGGCATTGTATCTGATGGCATATTAGAGCGGTTGGAGAGTGAAAAGAAAGGAAAGTTACAAGTGTGTGTTACAGTATAGGGTGAGTTGCCAATGTCACTGAATTCTTACTGGTGGTTTATTTGTGTGTAATGATAACCCAACAGAATTGGCAGGTAAAGAGACATTTATTTGATCATGACAGTGATTTACATTTATCATTTATCAAACAAATGATCTCCAAACAGAGTGGCGATGAGTTGTCATGGTGATGTTCTGTTCTGGTGTTCAGAGATGGAAGAGCAGGAAGCTGAATGGCGATGAGTTGTCATGGTGATCTTCTGTTCTGGTGTTCAGAGACGGAAGAGCAGGAAGCCACTGAACGTGCTCTCATTACCGTCGGCGTCGTCCCAGAGCCTATAGCCTGTCCGTCCACAAAATTAAAGCAACAAAAAACAACTTTCATATACTTGCAATTTGTAATTTGCAGTTCATAAAATACTAACTCACTGATGACACATTACCTGCCGGTATCATCATGTTCACCGCGTCTCCCTGCTCCAGCTGCACAGTCAGGCCACTGGACAGGTAGTTGGGGCGTCCGTCGGTGTCGTAGTCCCAAAGCCACACCAGCCTCTCTCCGTTCTTATTCAGCATGATATGCATGGCGCTCGAGTACGGATCGTCCCTGACGGTGAACCTGCAGTAGTGGGGGTGGGCGATATGGCAAAAATGTCATGTCACCATTTTTTTTTAAACTTAAAATGGCGATTTCGATATTTTTTTTTTTACGATCGTCCGTCGAAAAAATTAAAATAAAAAAAACTTTCAGAGTTCATAAAATGTTAACACACTGATGACACTCTCTTAAAGTGCACTATTGTAATGCAATAATGTAAAGAATAAAAGTGAAGACAACAACACAAGTAACTAGACATCACTATGATACTGATAGTAAACATCCTCACTGCAAGGCGATCTACAGGATTTCTCCACTTTGGCAGATTCGAGACAATCTTGTACTCGATATCACGATTTAATATCATCATATCGCCCACCCCTTACCTGAAGTAGTAGACCCCGCTGACTGGAGCAGTGAAGAAGCCAGTCTCGCTGCTGTAGGCCTCTCCTACGTTGGTGATGACTCTACTGAAGACCAAGTTCATGTGATCACTGCCAGCCTGGGTGAATCCCTTGCCCAGACCTACTGAGAAGGCCACTTTGGTCTTTGCTGCTGCGTTTTCTGCCTCCAAAACCTTAACCTGGAATAGAGTAGGGTAGAGTAGAGTTGAGTTGAGTAGAATACAATTAGGGCTGTAATTTAAGCATGTTAATTAGATTAATAATTACACTGCAAACTAATGCATTGTCAATCAACTAATTAAAATGAACACAATTAATTACCAGCTTGCCTCTTTGATTATCCTTCAGAATTATAGCATAGAGCTACTTTCTCTACCACACAGTGCAGCAAGCGTTTCATTGCCACAGTTTTTCTTCTTTATGACTGGGAAAATTGCACTTTTCATTCATGAAAAGGGGGATCTTCTCCATGGTCCGCCATTTTGAATTTCCAGAAATAGACATTTTTAGCTGCGAAAATACTTGTACTAGGGCCATACTAGAATATATTAGTTTATTATTTGGTAAACTTTCATGAAAAGGTCAAATTTGACAATAGGCAACCCGGGTTCAATGAGCAGCAATAGTTGCAGTACCTTTTTTGACCATTTCCTGCACTGTGCACATTTAAAGGTGCACTGTGTAGGATGGTGGCCAGAGTAGGTACTGCAACTATGCTGCTCATTGAAACTGTACTGTCTACAGACAAATTTGATCTTTTCATGAATATTTACTGAGTAATGAACTAATATTTACTAGTATGACCACAGTGCAGTACGTTTTGCAGCTAAAAATGCCTATTTCAGGAAATGCAAATAGCGGACAATGGAGAAGATCCCCCTTCAATATAAGAAAATTACAATTTTCCTAGAGAATAAAGTGACTTGATCAGGGGTGTCAAACTCAAATTGACGGAGGGCCAAAATCAAAATCTGGAGTGAAGTCGCGGGACACATGTGCACAGTGCACATATTCTGTTGCATTTGAGTTTGAGTTCTATTGCATTTCACTGGCCTGGGCCCACTCAGACTCCTGTGATGAATAAAATATATGTTCAAGTATTAATATGCTATACATTCATGATATATGTGGGCTAACCGTAATACACATTTGAAATTATCTTGCGGGGCAAATAAAATGATCTGAGTTTAAAATCCCTGGACTAGATTGATAAGCAGCAAAAGTGTTAGCGTTAGCATTTACCTCATCCTGGGTGGCAGTACTAGTGTTAGCGGTAGCATTTACCTCATCCTGGGTGGCAGTACTAGTGTTAGCATTAGCATTTACCTTATCCTGGGTGTATGTAAGTGATAGCGTTAGCATTTACCTCATTCTGGGTGTATTTAAGTGTTAGCGGTAGCATTTACCTCATCCTGGGTGGCAGTACTAGTGTTAGCGTTAGCATTTACCTCATTCTGGGTGTATTTAAGTGTTAGCGGTAGCATTTACCTCATCCTGGGTGGCAGTACTAGTGTTAGCGTTAGCATTTACCTCATCCTGGGTGTATTTAAAGTGATACTGTCCCATTTTTGGAAATCAGCTTATTTTACACCTCTCCTTGAGTTAAAATAATAGGGTTTTACCGTTCTCCTGTACTTTCAACCGTTCTCTGGGTATGGCAGTGCAAATTTTACCTCCATGCTAGCAGTTACAATTGAGTCCTATGAGACCAGCTCACGGCTAACTGGTCTCATAGGACTCAATGTTAACTGTTAGCTTGGAGGTAAAATGTGCACTGCCATAACTAGAAAACGGTTGGAAGTACAGGAAAATGGTAAAAGCCTATTATTTAACTCAAGGGGAGGTGTAAAATAACCTTATTTCCAAAAATGGGACAGTATCACTTTAAGTGATAGCGTTAACATTTGCCTCATTCTGGGTGTATTACAGTGGTAGCGTAAACGTTAGCATTTACCTTATCCTGGGCGTATGTAAGTGATAGCATTAGCATTTACCTCATCCTGGGTGTATTTAAGTGATAGCGTTAGCATTTACCTTATCCTGGGTGTACTACAGTGGTAGCGGTGGCATTTACCTCATTCTGGGTGGCAGTACTATTGTTAGCGGTAGCATTAGCATTTATCCTGTACCTCATTCTGGGTGTACTACAGTGTTAGCGTTAGCATTTACCTCATTCTGGGTGGCAGTACTATTGTTAACGGTAACATTAGCATTTATCCTGTACCTCATCCTGTATGTATTTCAGTGTTAGCGTTAGCATTCACCTCATTCTGGGTGTATTTCAGTGTTAGCGTTAGCATTTACCTCATTCTGGGTGTATTTCAATGTTAGCGTTAGCATTTACCTCATTCTGGGTGTACTACAGTGTTAGCGTTAGCATTCACCTCATTCTGTGTGTATTTGAGCATCCCCCTCAGCTCCACCACCATGTCTCGGAGTTCCTTCAGCTCAGCGGAGACGTCCAGCTCTCCACACTGAACTCCACACATGGAGAACAGCAGCACCAGCAGTGAGATGGCAGCCCTCATCCTAAACACAAAACATAACAAAAACACATAAAATGTTGACATGATCATCTACAAATGCTTGACGAACAAAGGCATGTTACAATGCCCCAATACAATACAGTGTACAGCAGGGGTACTCAATTAAATGTCAACGAGGGCCAGTTTTTCAAATTCCTCCAACTCCCATTGTCATTGTGACACAGCACTCCACAGCACACAAGTGTTCACTGCACACTGCACACAACGAAATTGCATGTAACCCTCACCCCAGCAAGGGGGCAGCCCCCAATGGCGCCCCAAGGGAGTGGTGTGGTGGGACGCTACCATGCTCAGGGTACCTCAGTCATGGAGGAAGATGGGGGAGAGCACTGGTTAATTACTCCCCCCACCAACCTGGCAGGTCGGGAGTCGAACCGGCAACCTTTGGGCTACAAGTCTGACGCCCCTAACCACTAACCTATGACTGCCCTAAATAATAATAATAATAATTGTATTTGTATAGCACTGTATCATACAAGGCATGCAACTCAAAGTGCTTAACAAAATGGGAAAATACATCATTGTTAGAGATGGATTTAAAAGGAGAGGTAGAGAGGAGAGGCAGAAATAGCAGGAAGGCAGAGGAAGAAGAGATAGATAGAGACTGTAGAGTCATAAGGTCAACGTAGGTTAGGACCAGGATTCTTAGCGGCGTAAGGTCCATAGTGGCTGGGTACATGTAGCATCTACAGAGTTCCACATGCCCCACACCACCACACACACACACACACACACACACCTGAGGACCTGCCCCCACCGAATTGTCTGTGCACACCACTGTATGTATATTATATGAAAGGTAAATGAAAAAAAAAATCAAAAGTCAATATCTGAAACAAAAGGAAGGAAATAACTTGATATCACACACTATCACTCATTCTTTTTGTAATGCAGATAGGAACAAACAAATAATTAAACCAAAAATGCATGTAGGCTGTATATTCATTTAGACATAAACCTTTAAAAAGGCATGTAGCATATATCCATTTACTTTCTTGCTTTCAAACAGAATGTGCCGTGAATGTGCAGTGTCCCAAATGCATTTTTGCTCACTGCTATTTTTCTGAGCAAAACTGTATGTACTGTATGTAGGAACACTCCTGCCAATTTAAATATGGTGTTGTATTGCTCACACTACCCTTGACTTGTCAGTACCCGGTGATGCCGCAGTTTTTGGCTCAGCCCTTTCCGAGATATGAGCTATTCTAATGGGGGCAACTTTTGTTTACATTTCAAAAAAACATTTTTGTTTATTCCCAAAAACATCCAAAAGGTTATGCAACATCAGCAGACAGCCAGCAAACAGTGATGCTTTTAGGGAAAATATTTGGAGTTGGCCTATGTTGATTTAAAAAAAAAATGTAAACAAAAGTTGCCCCCATTAGAATGGCTCATATCTCGGAAAGGGCTGAGCCAAAAACTGCGGCGTCACTGGGTACTGACAAGTCAAGGGTAGTGTGAGCAATACAACATCATATTGAAATTGGCAGGAGTGTTCCTTTAATGAAAAAAAAACACTCAAACAACACCTACCACAGCAGACAGATTAATGTTTACAGCATGCAAACACTGTTCATATTTGGTAGGCCTACTAAAGCGACAGGTGGAGAGGAGAAGCGGCTGGAGGAAAGTCTGAAATTGTCTGACAATCAAACGCTGTGGTGACGACATGCATACACCCACCAACTCCCAACTCTGAGAATAGATTAATGGCAGTATTTTCTTTATCGCTCGACAAGAGTCTCACATTATCGCAGCACGTTAACGCGGATAACGGCGCAGCACTAGATACAATATATTAGTGTGTTACTGTACCTTTAAGACCAGCCCGTGTGTCCCTTGCAGCAGCAGCAGCAGCAGCAGCAGGAGTAGGTGCAGCAGTCTGTTACCCTTTAGTGTGTCCCTTGCAGCAGCAGCAGCAGGAGTAGGTGCAGCAGTCTGTGGTCGCCCTCCTCTTATACCTTGCAGGGGTTCCCAACCTTTTACAACTTGGGGCCCACTCAAAATTATCACAAATGTTCAGGGCCCACCTCTGACCCAATTACGAATGAAACTCAAATAAATCAAGAGCAACACACGCCAAAATGTGATTATAATTTTTGGAAAATTATTTCAAGGCCCACTTGGAATACCTTCAGGGCCCACCAGTGGGCCCCGGCCCATAGGTTGAAAATCACTGCCTTAGGACTTATGTAAAGAGTTTTAGCGTGACGTGAAGTTCGAGGACGCTGGTCAAATGTATTTTTTACAGAAACATGTGTGTCAGCCAACGGTGTTGTGGGAAAGTTAAAATCTGTTACAGAAAATGCACACACACCCACACATACTGTAAATACAGGCATGCACACATGCATGCACACACGTACACATTTTTAATACTTTTATTTGGATCTCATCAGAAAGACAAATTACAGATCCAAAAATTGCTAGACGCAAAATTCATAGCAGTGATCAGAACCATCACGTCGTTACATTACACTGATGTTGAATAATAGGCCTGGGTCAGAATGGACATAATCACTTTTAGGCTTCTTAGGGGTGAAGATGGCGCCTCCTCTGCCAGATTGCTAAACTACCAATTATTGCAGAGATTGAACAGTATTTAGCGAGGTGTTTTTTAATTGTCCTTATACATGGGTTCAAATTTTTTCCTCTGACTGCGCAAAACTAACTTTGCACAACTCAACCTCTGATTGTTGGAAATTACTGTCTGACAAACAAAATAGCTAACGTGGTTGGCTGCAAGCCCCTCCTCATAACATCGTGTTGATAAACATTTGGAAACCCATGTATTAAGTCCTCAGAGCTCTCTCTCCACCCCCCCCACACACACACACAAACACACACGTGTGTTTGTATGTATGCATGCACACACACACACATGCGCGCAAGTCAGAGACGCCACTGTGCTCGCCCTCCTTTCCTTATCTCCCCCTTGTGTGTGTGTGTGTGTGTGCAGGTGTGTGTACTGTATGTGTGTAGGTGTGTGTATGTGTGTGTGCGCACGCACACGTGTGTTTTGAGTAACAGGTGTTTACTTTCTCACAAGATTGTTAGCTGCTGACACACACAATGTTTCTGGAAAAATACACTTGATAAGCGTCCCTGACCTGATCTTAACGTCACCCTTAAGTCCTTACATGATTCTAGGGTTATGCTGTGTGTGTCCACATGCATGCATGTGTGTGTATGTGCTTCTGCGCGTTTGTGGGCATGTGTGTCTGTGTGTGTGTGCGTTCTTGGTAACATATTATGATGGTTTGACATATAGGCAACATATGTTTTCTTTACATACTGTATAGACTCTTTCAAAGGGAGGTACCGCCAATGGCAGTGTTGCCAGATTGGGCTGTTTCCCGCCCAATTGGGCTGCTTAGGATGGCAGTGTGCGGTTAAAAATGGCATTTAGTAGAAAAACCCGCCCAATTTTTGCCATAGAAATCAATAGAATTGGGCAGGATTTTGTGCTTCTAGGCGGGTGTTGAGTATTTTTTGGGCTGGAAATCATCGGCATCATCTGGCAACCCTGACCAACGGCGCGGACATCCAATGTAAGTCCACAGAACGTGTCCGACACTGTTCGAATACATGAAAACAAACCATGCCTTGCATACAGGGTCGCTATGTAAGCGCGGCACATGTCCGCATTGCCCCTTGCAAATATAACTCAGGTCTATTTTCCTGCACGGACGTCCGCGTTCATTGTGCGGGCTCCATTCAAAATGAATGGCTGCTGCCCGCGGATAGAACCTGGACGTTGGCTGTGCAGTGTGCAAGGCAGCCCGCGAACCTCTCGGACTCGCACTGCTCATGGAGAAGTTAAGGAAATGTGCATGTACCGTCCTGCACAGAGTTGTCACCACATTCAC
Source organism: Engraulis encrasicolus (assembly GCF_034702125.1). Taxonomy (NCBI): domain Eukaryota; kingdom Metazoa; phylum Chordata; class Actinopteri; order Clupeiformes; family Engraulidae; genus Engraulis; species Engraulis encrasicolus. Next base: position 70,485 of record NW_026944812.1, read on the forward strand.
AAACACACTCTACCCTGGATTTGGGTTAAATCCTACATCAGTGAGGCTGTTGAGAGGCCCATATAGGTAAACAATGCTCCCGTGGGGCAGTAGGCGCACACACACACATAAACACACACACACATAGGCACAAACACACTGGCATGCACACACACACACACCCTGTGTGCATGTACCGTAACGGCAGCGCAGAGTCACAATTATGTTGAAAACAGTTATTTTGTCACTAAAAATGTGGCTATGTCTCAAATGACACTTTTGTCAGTGCACTGCACAGTACTCACAGTGCACTGAGGTCTTTAGTGCATAGTGTCATGAAAAAATTGAGCACTATGCTCTGTGCCCTCGCTGGAAGTACACAGAGAATGAGGTCTCACATGATGAGGTCTCACATGATGTGCTTTTTGAAAGTCGTCTTCTGTTTGTTAATCGGTCACATAGGAAGTTAATCACTACTGCCTTAAAAGAAGATCTTTCAGACGACGCCAGAGATGAGCTGATTGACCTGCTGGACCGTTTGAATGTGACAGCCCTTCCAACCCGAGACAATTTGAAAGGCCTGCTTCTAAAGGTGGCACACAAACAGCTGATCCAAAAGCCAAGATATGCATGCGAGAAGATGTCCTTAATTGCTGGTGCCTCAATGAAAGAAGCATTCGGGAACACACAACAAGTTCTGCTTATGTACGAAGACAAAAAGCCAACAACCAAAAAGCTTTTGAAATTACTAGAAGCTTCCCCTTCCACTCAAGCAGAAAACCAGAGTTTTCGTTTCCTGAAACAGTACATTAGGGCATTGGATGATATTGGTCTGAGAAGGATGCTAAGGTTCTTGACAGGGTCGGATGTTGTCTGCGTTGACAATATTGACATCATGTTTACACCTTCAGATGGAGTTGCACGGCGGCCTGTAGCACACACCTGCGGCCCAGTTCTGGAACTGCCGTGGACATATGCCTCCTATCCTGAGCTACACACCGAATTTGACAACATACTGACCAATAATGCTTCGTATGAATTTGGCTTTGCGTAAGTTAACCATGATATAGTTTATCTCATCTGATAGTGGAGGATTATGGGTATGTATATTTGAACATCTGAAAGGAATGGTTTGAAAGTTAACAGTTCTATCAGCATTTACTGTATTTTTTAACTTTTTTCTTTTTTTAAGCTAGTTTTACCTGTAACTCGTTTTACCTGTTATAGTAACGCCAGTCATAGTATCTTGTTGGCTTGAGAGCTGTTGCTGAATATATTTTAGACAATCGGAGCGCAGCATTTTATGATCTGTCAAATTAAAACAAAGCAAGCCTGTTTTCATGTGTTCATGAGTTTTGAAGTCCAGTCAGCTCAAGAGATGAATTGAATTCTTAACTGTTGATATGTTCCCAGAAAGCACAATGTGCTTTAGTCCTGTTGTGACAACTTCTATGTAATATGTATGCATTATGAGCTCAGAGGGAGAGCATTGTGGCACTATATGGTTCTGAGAACCAGGTTCTCTACTCTTATGTTAAACTACATAATTCAATTGAACTGACTTGTACACACTTGTACGTCCCATTCTTTCATTGATTTCAGATAGACCATAATATTATGCTGAGAAACACAACAGCTTTTTGTGTCTAGGTTTATTCACTTTTATGAAAACAGAATCAAAGAGGTTGAAGGAAACAAGCACAATAATAAACTTAAGGTTGTTGTGTGCCCCCTTGTGTTGAGAAACATAACCACTCCTTGATTTGAACACTACGTTGTTAAACAATACCTTATTACAAATAGGCCTACATTTTACTGTATTTACCTGTCTTAACAACACTTATTTATTGAGGATATTCAGGTGACAGCACTGCATGCCCACTACATTGTATGTTCCGGAATATTACGAGAGACATGTCGGGTATTTTAACTGGATTTTGGGCAGGAATTCATGAATAAATGATCAAGTAGAACAAAACAAAAACATGGTGATTGTGCTTAAGATGTCCACCATTCATTATCCTTAGCAGTTAAGATACAGCTATCATGTGATTACTGTATGCCCAAGTTTTTAACTCATTGGCTGTCATGGGCGGCGAATGACGTCATTTCAAATAGTCACGCCCCCTGCCTTTGGCGTCGTTCGCCGACTTTTACGTTTTTTTTACAGCTAGGCCTTGGGGGTCATCTCCCCTATGTCCTGTAAAAAAAATCAGACTTCTACGCACTCGGGAAATGATCCTGTAGGTGGCGTAAGTGTGTGTGCCTCAGTGCCATAACAGTTTGCAAAGATCGGTCTAGTTAATGTGAATGGACCCCATCTGATCACTTAGGTGGCAGTAGTAGCCTCCCTGATGAGTTTACACCATGAGGAAGACCTACAGACTTCATTTGCAACTTAATGTGTAACGAAGAAATTAATCTTCACAAGAACTGTGCTCTTGTCAGAGCAGAGAGCATGAAACAACATGGGACAGCAGTGTGGTTCCCATTCCAACTGTGGCTTTATATTTAAAAAAAGAAGAGAGAGAGAACCGATCACAGCTAACATTTAGCAAGGCGGGGTAGGCTATTTGAAATCCTGCATGCATGCTATCGGGACTAACTAGCCTTTTTGATTGTGCATGCATGCTATCTGCTCTGGAGAGCTAGCTGAAACTTTAGATATGTGAGTGAATATGCATGCTGCTAGGAATGTGGGACGGTATCCGATCATCTAGATGGCAGCAACTTTGTTTTGTTTGATGTGATTTGTTTACACGTCAAAGAAGGTGTAGTAGGCTATATAAACCAAGACGCATAGAAGGTGTAGTAGGCTATATAAACCAAGACGCATAGCATAGAAGGTGTAGTAGGCTATATAAACCAAGACGCATAGAAGGTGTAGTAGGCTATATAAACCAAGACGCATAGAAGGTGTAGTAGGCTATATAAACCAAGAAGGTGTAGTAGGCTATATAAACCAAGAAGGTGTAGTAGGCTATATAAACCAAGACGCATAGAAGGTGTAGTAGGCTATATAAACCAAGACGCATAGCAAAGAAGGTGTAGTAGGCTATATAAACCAAGACGCATAGCATAGAAGGTGTAGTAGGCTATATAAACCAAGACGCATAGCAAAAAAGGTGTAGTAGGCTGTATAAACCAAGACGCATAGCATAGAAGGTGTAGTAGGCTATATAAACCAAGACGCATAGCATAGAAGGTGTAGTAGGCTATATAAACCAAGACGCATAGAAGGTGTAGTAGGCTATATAAACCAAGACGCATAGAAGGTGTAGTAGGCTGTATAAACCAAGACGCATAGAAGGTGTAGTAGGCTATATAAACCAAGACGCATAGAAGGTGTAGTAGGCTGTATAAACCAAGACGCATAGCATGATGAAGAAGGTGTAGTAGGCGATATAAACCCAGAAGGTGTAGTAGGCTATATAAACCCAGACGCATGATGCTCAATCAGAGTAGCAGCATGGCCAGGCGTAGTCATGGACTGAAGCAGCTCACCTTGGAGGAAGCAGCTCACCTTGAAGGAAGCAGCTCACCTTGGAGGAAGCAGCTCACCTTGGAGGAAGCAGCTCACCTTGGAGGAAGCATCTCACCTTGGAGGAAGCATCTCACCTTGGAGGAAGCTTTACATGGAAGCAGCTCACCTTGGAGGAAGCTTTACATGGAAGCAGCTCACCTTGGAGGAAGCTTTACATGGAAGCAGCTCACCTTGGAGGAAGCATCTCACCTTGGAGGAAGCAGCTCACCTTGGAGGAAGCTTTACATGGAAGCAGCTCACCTTGGAGGAAGCTTTACATGGAAGCAGCTCACCTTGGAGGAAGCTTTACATGGAAGCAGCTCACCTTGGAGGAAGCTTTACATGGAAGCAGCTCACCTTGGAGGAAGCATCTCACCTTGGAGGAAGCTTTACATGGAAGCAGCTCACCTTGGAGGAAGCAGCTCACCTTGGAGGAAGCTTTACATGGAAGCAGCTCACCTTGGAGGAAGCTTTACATGGAAAACTTTCACCTTGGAGGAAGCATTACATGGAAGACGTTCACAACCTGGAAACTCACGCGAGTCAGACAGCGACAGTGATGATGACTCTACGACTAGTTCCGATTTCAGTGAACCGGACCCCGACTCCTCTGACGAGTGGATACCCCCAGGCTCTGGGACTAATAGCAGAGCCTCCTCTCCCCTTAGCCGGAGATCGCCCTCTCCTCGGCCAACAAGGCGACATGGCGATGGTAAGTCATTTGACTTTTTACGCGCTTCATAACTCTGTTTGATTGCTACACTGACCACTGTGTGCTCTTTTCTGTGCACTAGCTAGCTCCACTGTTGAATTTTACGCAAGATCTTTTGAATTACAGCGGTTTAGATGGGTTGACACTATGGCTTAGACTACATTTCTGCCTGCAAGTTATATTAGCCTAGTTCATTTTTTACCCTAGGACGCGCGTCCTATCTTATCGTTTTGGAAACGCCTTTTGATTGCTTGCATGGTCGTTTTTCACCACTGTAATCCATTGTACACAGGCGCCATCAGTCTTGCCTTTTACCGTTTCAATTGTGGTGTGGTAATTTTATATTTCTGTCATTCGTACATGTAGATCCTGCACCCACAACGCGCAGTCAGCACCCCTCTACATCAAGTAGAGGACGACGACATGCACGTCACCCCTCCCTTGCCCTCATGCGTGCGACCAAAACAAAGAAGAAAGGTGAGCTCTTCTAGTTTTCCCTCTGTGCATCCGTTAGCTCCACCTGTTCAATGTTAGGCAGCATCTTTTGAATCTCAATGTTTTGACTTGTGTTGTTGATATTATGGCGAGTGCGTTTCTGCCTGCCAGTTAGCCAATATCATTTTATTTTACCCTAGCGTCTTGTGTTATTGTTTTGAAAACGTCTTTTGATGGCTTGGTGTTCGTTTTTCATCGTTCTTGTCCATGGCACATAAGCGCCACCAGTCTTCCTTTTTACCGTTTCTATTTTGGTGTGGTAATTATATATTTCTGTCATTCGTAGATCCTGCTCCCACCACGCACATTCAGAACCCCTCTACATCAATCAGAGGACGACATGCACCCTCCCGTGCTCTCATGCGTCGAACCAAAACAAAGAAGAAAGGTAAGTCGAGACGACTTTTTTGTATGCTTCGTAAATTTTTTGATGACTGGCCTAAGCTCTAGTTTTCTTTCTGTGCATCCGTTAGCTCTACCTGTTCAATTTTGCGCAGCATATTTTGAATAGTAATGTTTTGATTTGTGTTGTTGATAGTAGCCTATGGCTTATGCGTTACTGCCTGCCAATGCCAATTAGTCCCCTAGGTTTTTATTTTTACCTAGCAGCTTTTCCATTGCATTGATTGCTTGCACCACTCTTGTCCATGGCACACAAATGTCCCATCAGCCTTGCATTTTATTGTTTCAACTGTCTATGAAGATACTTTCTCATTCATCCAGACCATGTTGGGTGAAGATGGGCACAACATTTTTTCAATCTCCAAGAAGTACAGTAAACTCGTAGGCTACTAATGATTTAGAAAGAGTGGTATGATAAGTGTATCTTTTCTGTAATTGGCAGATACTGCATCCAGCACTCTCATCCAGCATCCCTCTACATCAAGCAGTCAGAGCTCGAACTTCCATGCGCCACGCACTACCAAAGCAAAGAAGAAAGGTAAATTATAAAAGTAAATGCAATTCAGTTTATGGCACCACATGAATAAATATGAACGTATGTCTTATAGCAGTTGTATGTGTGTCAATTTCAGCTGGCAGACCAGGCAGACATTCTGGCCAAGTCACCGACACAGGGGCCTGGCATGAAGATGGCTGGCGGGCCTGGCATGAAGATGTCTGGCAGCCCAGCCATATTCCATTCACTGCTACTCCAGGACCCCGGAGTGCTGCCGCCGAATTGGACAGCGACCAGCCAGCTGACTTCTTGGAGCTCTTCCTCACAGATGAACTGCTACAGAACATTGTTGAACAGACCAACCTACAGTATATCACGAAAGTGAATACACCCCTCTCAGTTTTGCAGATTTGTCAGTATATCTTTTCATAGGAAAGCATTACAGAAATTTCACTTTGACACAATGATTAGTGACCTTTTAACAACATATTTAACCGTTTAAATTTCTTGTTCACTCAGAAAAAAACTAAATACAGCCATTAATGTTTGAACATGTACTCACAAAAGTGAGTACACCCCAGATGAAAATCCGGTAGAGAAGGGGCTGTGTTTGCTAGAATCGTCTCGAAATGAAACGAAATGAAAAGAGATGAAAAGGGAGGTCATCAGTGTGCGTTTCATCCTTTCTTTGCATTGAACTTTTACATTTTGAGTCTGCATCTGGCTTAAATAGATTGGTGTGAGATTTGAATGCAATCCTATGGAGAATATCATGATCTGCTTCAGTAGTCACAGTGCATGTCGACATGCATGTTTCTTTTAGGTGTATTTCAGATTACCAATGTTGACAGCATCCATGCATCCCCAAACCATGTCAGTCCCACTACCATGCTTGGCTTTTGATAGGATACACTTTTTTTTGTAAAACTCACTTGTTTACCACCACACATGCTTGACACCATCTAAAGTATATTTGTTTATCTTGGTCTCTTCAGATCACACGACATGGTTCCAGTGATCCATATCCTTGGTCTGTTCATCTCTCTTGAGACCAAGATAAACAAATTTTCTTTAGATGGTGTTTGCGTGAAGACAAATGTGTGTGGCACACTTAGGAGGAACAGGTTGGGGTGGACAGGTTGGATCAAAATGTGGCCTACTACCCCTTCATTCGAAGGACTTTCAACTGGTTCAAAAAATTGTGGCATACCTCATGCAACTGTGCATGTTCAATGCATTTGTACTGTACAGAGCCAAACACCCAGTTAAGGGGGGTGTAAAACCCTCCTGAAGTTTATTGGTGGTGAAGGCGTGGACTGTGAGGCGCAGGTTGGGAGAGGATGAGGTGGAGCAGACAGAGGGGGAGGGCGGAGGTGCTGAGGGGGATGTGGACGTGGAAGGCAGACGAAATTGAGCACCCTACAACACTGACCCAGACAGCAGGTTAGATGGTGACCTTTTCAGACACAAACTTGAATTCCTGAGACCCTCCACAGCGAAGCTGAGACCTGGAAGGAGATGTAGGGTCTGTCTACGTAGGGGTAAACGTAGCGAGACTAAAATGTGGTGCAAATTGTGTTGCGTTCCCTTGCATGTTGGCGATTGCTTCACAGATTACCACTACTATTCAAACAAAAGGTAAAACACACTACGATGCATTGTGTTGCAAAAGATGCACCAACAAGATTCAAGATATGTTTATTACATCTCATTATAGGTTTTTCTTTTGATTGTGTTGCTGATGTTGAATTGTTGCCCATGTAGTACTTACATAGTTATTACAGTTATAAGTTACCTGTTGTAGGAGTGAAGACACATGCATACAAATCACTTGAATGGATGCCAAGTGTTTTTGTTTTATTACCGGTACTTACAGTATGTTTGCTTTGAAATGTTGCCATCTGGTGGTTAAATGTAATACTTACATCCTTGGTTATACTCAGGGGCGCCGACAGGCGGGGAAAAGTGGTACTGATTCTAACGGCCCAGACCAACGCAACTGCCCGTCTGAGGATGGCAATTAATAGCCTAATAAAATATTATTCTTGCCTTTTTAAAAAAAGTCTATTGACAAAGAAATGGTAATAGGAAATGAACATAGGTCCGTTAAACACACAACTATCTATTTCCATAACGTTTTCGTCAGTTCTTTGGGACCCTTCCCCCCTTAGCTCTTGCGAAATGGTGCGGTCCAATCTGGTGGCGCACGAGGCGTTGAATCGCACAGCGTCCGAAATGCTGGCAGCAGGAGTACAGAGCAACTTGAGGTCTTCTTAACCCATAGAATGTTAGTAATATAGGCTACAGTAGGCTACAATTTATGTCTTAACCACATGACGGTGAGCTGGTGGTGACAGAGTAATGTAGTCAGGTTGGCAAAAACTCAAGAAAAGACGGCAGAAAAAGAGAGGGTCACAAGCAGGCAACTGGTCACTCAATTTTTCTCCAAGAAAGAAGGTATGCTCACTCAATGACATTGTGTTTGCAAACGCAATCAAATGATAGGCCTAACTAACAAGCAGAATCATTAGATAAACTTCCAAGAGAGCACGTTAGCTTGGCTCCTATTTAAAAATTCCACCTTTATTGTCACCGCCAGCAAACGGCAAAAGTGATAAACTAGACTGAGCCTCCAAACATAATAGCCTACCCTACTTTCCCGACTACCCTAGCTACCCTACCCTGAAGCGATTGCAGGGCTGACAGAATCGCTTGCTTCGTGGGTATTAAGTGCCAAAAAAATGTTTTTTATATAACTACTAAATAGTTCGGCCATTATCCTGCATAGCAATGGCACAACACTCATGATGGAGGGGTTGTTGTTTTGTCCATATCAAATTTGTAGATTGTATCCGCGTTTCGTGATGATTGTTGCACGTCTATCAACTGTCAATGTCAGCGCGGTGTGGACCAACAGCGCAAGGGGGGAACACAATACTCGTTGACCTGCTTTTGTTTGTGTTCGGTTTTGACCCTCTCATGAGTAAAGTTTTGGTTCTCTCTGGTCACCCAGCAGCATCAGTTGAAACTTAAGTGAGGGGAATGAAGGCTGATTTGACAACAACTTGTAGCCTAAGTTTTGGATGCTTTCATCAGCCATTTAATTATCATGTTTGCGCAGGAGAGCGGTGCCTTTGACAAGCGGTGGCTATTTTTACAATCATCCCTCACAACAATGTAACAACACGGAGTAGGCTAACCTAATGGCTAGGGCAAGAGATTTTCTTGTTCTCATGAATGTTACAAAGAGTTTTACCGTTGGCACGAAATAAATAGGCTAAATGCTTATCGGACGTCTAAATTAGACTTATGTCAGCGTGGTGCTGATGGACAGCCCACCACTATTTCAAACTGGTCAATCTGTTAGTCACGTTCAGTTTCAGTCCGACGGAAAACGTGGATGCAGAAAATGAACAGCGATTTGACGAGACAGCTGCAGGTTAGATATGCCATTGCCGTCAGTCACCAAATAATTTTGGATAATCTGCGCATTGCACAGCCTATGTCTAATACCAGACTGACGCGGACTACCAATAAGCGCTGTGAGTGTAACCCTATGGAATTGCGTCCCGTAGGCTACCCAGGCGGCTAACCACACAGGGTAGGCGCAAAGAAAGGAAAATGGCCTCTATGTTGAGTAGCTATCTGCGCTATTTTAATTAAGAGTTCATGGAAATGATATTGGGAAATCTGTCTTATTTGAATATGGAAAAACAAAAGCCTCAGCTTTTCCAACCATAATGCTTTTGGGGGTAGGTAGTCTGAGCGAATTAGCCAAAAAAGGGGTCAAAGGTGGAAGTAAATAAAGCGAAAGCATATTTGGTATCATTTGAATCGTTGTTTTCTGTAGATTACAAATATTTGGTGCCTACAGTGCAGATTTGTACAGAAAAAAAGTTATGGAGCTTTGAATGGAGCATGGTACAATCATTCTTGGCTCAAAAACGATTGTGTGCACATCTTGATATTAGCTGATATCTCCTAAGTAAATTGAAAGATATACATCAAACTTGGTGTATTTACCCACTATGTGTCATTGAAAAGTTACAATGACAATTTAGGTCAAGAGGTCAAAGGTCAAGGTCATAAAGGGTTACATATGGAAATGACATGCCGTATTGAGTTCATGTATCCGAAGCAGGCTAATGGTTGTTTACACTCAAAGGTTGAAGTAAATAAAGCGAAAGCATATTTGGTATCATGTGAATCGCTGTTTTCTGTAGATTAAGAATATATGGTGCCTACAACGCAGATCTGTACAGAAAAAAAAATACGGCGCTTTGAATGGAGCATGGTACAATCATTTTTGGCTCAAAAACTAATGTTAGCACATCTTAATATTAGCTAATATCTCCTAAGCCAGTAGAAAGATATTCATCAAACTTAGTGTATTTACCCACTGTATGTCCTTGAAGACCTACAATGAATATGGAGGTCTAGAGGTCAAAGGTCAAGGTCACAAGGGGTCTCACAGGGAACGAACATGCAGTATTGGGTTCATGTTTCCAAAGCAGGCTAATGGTTCTTCACACTTAAAATTTGAAGTACTGTAACTAAGTGAAAGCATATTTGGTATCAATTGTGTTGTGGTGAGTCCCTATGTGGAGCACATTGACTTAATGACCCTCTTTTATATAGAAGAATAAAAAAAATCGGTTTGCCATTTCTGTAGGCAAATGTGCCAAACTGTTACGTAACTGACAGCCAACTTCCCATTTGTCCCTCCCTTCCCAGAGTATCAACTTTACCCTTCTACTTTTGTGTCATGTATTGATATGCCTATCCATGGTCATTAAAAATAGAAGTCTACACATGCATTTTTATTTTTAGCGAAATATCTTTTAGCATATTTTTCATATATGTACATATTTGAACATTGTGACAGTTTTGCCATTGTAATGCTAATGCAGTCTGACATTTGAGCTATCTATTATGATCAAATGAAGTTGCTATGCATGTGCATGTTCATTTAAAAGATGTATGTTAAGTAATGTTTTAAAAAAAAAAAAAAAAGAAAAAACGGAATACCATAGGAAGCCATAAAGGGCATGTATAAGGATTGACATGTATTGCATTATCTACATTTCGTATGAAAAGGGTAACCCCTGTATTGTGATATGTATTGTATTGTGAGGTTGTTGACAACACCCAGCCCCACAAGCCACATTGTAATTTCCTATATAGTACAGTAAGGGATGCACAGGATTGTTCAAAGTCAAGCAGCCACACCACGGCCTCTGACAAACTTTCTAAACTTTGTTTTTAGAAGATGGGACTGTTTTAAAAAGCATAACTTCTCCCTCTCTCACTCCCTTTCTATTTCTTGCTCACACACACACACACACACACACACACACACACACACACACACACACACACTACCCCACCTCAATTTCCTTGCCAAAAAACGTTTAAAACACATATAAGCCCACATGCCCTCTGTCTTTCTGTCTTTTTGCCTGGGATGAATTTCAGTATTGAGTTGTACTCAGTAAGCTTAATGTCTTGATTCATTATTTTCCATGTCACTGCCATGGATGATGAAATAGGGCTAGAAGAGGGATCTGGCATACGCGCAGATCTTTGCATTATATGTCAGTGTCGAGGTGATCTGTCATCTTGTTCCACTAGATTGCAAAAGCTGATTGACTATAGCATTGCTATAGGCAACAACACACTTACCACATTTTGTACTGCTAAATTGGAAGACAATGCGTTAATATACACAGAAAATGCCAGAGGGTAGTGGGCAACACCTTATTGACCATTAAACGCAAAGCAATGCGGACCACTGATAGCAGTGATGCAAAGACAAGGAAAATTACAAGAGCATATAAAGATGTGTTTGACTGGATGAAGCACTGTATGTATTGTGGGAAATACTGCAATGATCAGTTAGACAAAAATGTTTCCCAGGTCATGACTATGGAGTATAAAGATCGTGTACTTTCAGTCTGTGCTGAACGAAATGATGCATTGTCAGAAGAGGTGAGATGCAGGGTTATCAACTGCATTGATCTGGTACAAGCTGAAGCAAAGGTATCAAGTGGATCAAAGACCATAATTGATGGAGGAGCCCTACTGCATAGGCTGAAGTGGATACCTGGGCAGACTTTTCAGGAGTTGTTTCAACATTATGCATCTTATCTGAAGACAAAGTATGGACAATGTCATGTGGCCTTTGATGGCTACGAAAGTGGCCCCTCAACCAAAGATCATGAGCACTTGAGGAGATCTGCAAAGATAGCCCCAAACATTACTATAAGCAGTAATGCAATTGTTCAAGTAACACAAGAGGCATTTTTCAGAAATGAGTCCAATAAATGCAAGTTCATAAATGAGCTGGCGAAGGAATTGAGAGAACATCAGATTGTCGTACAGCAAAGTGATGGCGACGCAGATGTTTTGATAGCTGAAATGGCTTTGAGGTTGGCAAAAGAGGGAGAGTCTGTAGTTGTCGTTGCGGATGACACTGATGTCTTCTGTATAGTGCTGCATCATTGGAATTCGACCATGGGTGACATATTCTTCAGATCAGAAAGGAAAGGCCGGCAGAGGAACCAAAGAGAAGATCAAGTATGGAATATGCGTGATGTTTCAATTGCCAACCAGTCCATCAAGGAACACGTGCTCTTCATTCATGGCTGGGGAGGATGCGACACCACTTCTGCAACATATATGCAAACTTCTGTTACTACACTAAGCTTGTTTAAAATGAGCTATCATGTTGTTTTTGATGTACTGGAGGTTTGTTATAGGGATTGGGTTTTATTACATCACTTATGAACTGAAACTATTACTTTAAATCTTGTACTAGTGCAGATGTTTGGAGTTTTATAAAAGCATATTATTTTGATTTTCAAAGACAACTGCATGAACATATGATGTAAAGCAGTGTTTCCCAACCTTCTTTGTCTTGTGTACCCCCAAGCCTTTTCGTTGTGCCATGAGTACCCCCTAAGTCAAGTTCTATACCGCTTTCTCTATCCCAATGTAACTGAGCTACATGTATTTGATAAAATTACATGATGTTTCCAAGTACCCCCTGCAGTGTGCTCGCATACCCCTAGTGATACACGTACCCCTGGTTGGGAAACACTGATGTAAAGGTTGAAACAACTGTTATTTTGATATAGAAAATAAACTCCATTGTGTTTTAATCAGTGTCTTTGTCTTTTTATGTCAATTCACATGTTAATGCTTTAAGCTGTTACTGTGAGATGTGAGCTACATTAAGCGGTAACCTCATGACCTTTGACCTCTACTTTTGACCTTATGACCTTTAATGCCTAATCAGTTTATGTATAGGGTTGATGAGCTGTTGTGGGTTTAATAACAATATTTCAATACATTTGAGAGGTAAAAAAACCCCAGATATTTTATGTCAAGTATGACCTTGCGTGACCTTGACCTTTGACCCCCGAGACATTAACTCCTCCTTCTTTCATCAAGAACTTATGGTGAGTAAATATACCAAGTTTGGAAAAGATCCTTTCACTGGTATGGAAGATATCAGCTAATATACCTATTGGTGACATCATACGATTTTAGCCCAAAATGCATTATAATGTGTTACATTCAAAGCTGAATAACTTTTTTTCTGTACAAATCTGTGCTGTAGGCACCTGAAATTCTAATTCTGTATAAAATTACGGAAAGATTGATACCTAATATGCTTTCGCTTTATTTACTTCCACCTTCAAACCTAATTCACTAAGGCCCAAAATTAGAATCTTTCATAGGGCCCAAAATTCCTGGCGGCGCCCCTGGTTATACTGTACCTTAGGTGTATGTGGACACGTGTACAATACATGCACTTTATTTCAAGAACAAGCTCCTTTTTTCCCCCAACAGGATATTTTTATGCAAATATGCCATTTGTTTCAAGTAAAAAAAAAAACCCTATGAATTTCTTTCTTTATTTATATTTCTACTCTGTTTATATTTCTAAATAAATTATTTTTTACCGTCTAAACCATTTTCATTGTTGTTTCTATTGTATTATACAAGGTTGTAATGTTTTAGCTGTTACTATTTCAAGAACATCATGATTTTCTGCTTGAAATGTTGCTTTTTACAAAAAGCCCTTTTTCTCAGCTTTTTGGTCTGAAATCAGAGTTTTTGGGGAAACCCACCTGTCTTCCAAGGATGATTACAAAGGAACGGAAAGAGGTATAAACAAGCGGGTTTTTTTAGATAGAAGAGGAAAGTCTAATCTCTCTTTTGCTTCAATACAGGCCTAAAGTGCAGCAGGGCCAGCTGCTTCAATACAGGCCTAAAGTGCAGCAGGGCCAGCTGCTTCAATACGGGCCTAAAGTGCAGGGCCAGCTGCTCCAATACAGGCCTAAAGTGCAGCAGGGCCAGCTGCTTCAATACAGGCCTAAAGTGCAGGGCCAGCTGCTCCAATACAGGCTTAATATAAAGTGCAGGGCCAGCAGCTTCAATACAGGCCTAAAGTGCAGCAGGGCCAGCTGCTTCAATACAGGCCTAAAGTGCAGCAGGGCCAGCAGCTTCAATACAGGCCTAAAGTGCAGCAGGGCCAGCTGCTTCAATACACTAATTCAAGTAAGCCACCAGTAGCAAGTGAACACTAATTCAAGTAAGCCACCAGTAAGTAAGTGAACTGGTCAGTAAGTCCACATACTATTGGTTTAGTACTCACTGAAGTAAGCCACCAATAGTATGTGGGCTGGCCAGCCTCTTACTGTACTTCTCTTTTTTTTGTGTCTTTTTTGAGCTTTTATTTGTATTTTATTTGACAGTATGAGAGATGGACAGGAAGCAAATTGGGAGAGAGACCGGGAGGGGTCGGCAAAGGACCCGTTCCGGGAACCGAAACTCGGTCAGCCGCATGGCAGGCGAGTGCCCTACCGGTAGGCCTCGGCAGGGCCCAGCCTCTTACTTTCATT
>NW_026944812.1:90000-95000 GCF_034702125.1 Engraulis encrasicolus
CGCTGGCATCCAGTCCCGAAACGGATACGAGAAAGACATTTGGTCATTGACAAATTGTTATCACTTGTCAGTGAAAACTTGATATTTTGTTCTACTCTGTGTTGTAGTATGCCTTCTTGGCTTGTTTGAAGGCGGAATATAAAATGACAAGTTAATTAATTTGCAGTAAGAAGAACATAGTATGAATACTAAGGAGATATGATGCTGTGAATAAGACAAGGTCGGGGCAGAGGTGGTTCCTTTATGTCCGACGTGGCATCATTTTTATATTATATCTTCTCTTTCACTGAGGGTATTTATTGTTTAATTATCTGTTTTCTGAGAGTAATCCAACAATGACTGTGTCTTCTGCATATTTGTAGTAAGTTGAGTGGTGTTGGGTGCTGTGTTTTGGCAGTCATTTGTGTAAAGTGTGTACTGAAACGGAGAGATAGAGGCAAACCTTGTGGAGCTCCTGTGTTGGTGATGATGGTGGAGAATGTTGTTGTCCCCTTTTTCACTGTCTGTGGCCCAGTGGCGGAGCACTGGTATTGTGGCAGGGGGGGCGAGAGATGTTTCAGAGGCCCCTTTCCTTACTATTTAAAAAAATACCAGCAATGAAGGCATTTACAATTTCAAAATGTGTGTGTGAGTGTAAGTGTGAGTTTGTGTGTGTGTGTGTGTGTGAGAGAGAGAGAGAGAGAGAGAGAGAGAGAGAGAGAGAGAGAGAGAGAGAGAGAGAGAGAGAGACAGAGAGAGAGAGAGAGAGAGAGAGAGAGAGAGAGAGAGAGCTGACTTTGGCTAAATGTATACACAGCAAAAAAGGCAGTGTTAAAATAGGCTAAACTAACAGAGTTGATAATACCTTAGTTGATTTGGATCCAGAGTGCCCTCTAAGTGTTGAATTAACTAAATGTTTTAGCTTGTGCTGTGAATATGTGTAATGTGTGTGTAATGTCTCTTGTGTTTTTTTCTGTAGGCCTTCATTTTCTTTAGGATTAAGTATGATACTCTTTGCTCTAAATGCCACATTTATCTTCTTCTGTAACAGAGTCACACACACAAGTCTACAAACCAACAGGCTATTTTATTTCAGATCAAACATACAAACCATGAGGCAACTAACTCTCTGTGATCAATTGTAGGCCTAATTCTGCGCTTACCATTGCGCACTGTACGCATTTCGAACAAGTTGGCCCATCTCACAAAAACAAACAAAAACAGTAAGTGGGCTCAACTGACAAGACCTCGAACACATTTATTTAATTTTCAGATTGAGCATTCGCTCCTTCATGTCAGCAAATCTGTCAACAACCCTTTCCTGGTCGACATCAATGTTCCTCTCGATACATAGCAGCGCGAGGTATAGTTCCATAAGCAGCCCGAGCCCTGCCATGGATTGTGTAACCTACACATACCGGGTAAAGTAGGCTACACCTTGTCTCCGGTTAGCCAAGCTAGCTGAAGATTACTTTATGACTGTGCAGTACAAAACAAAAGTGACAACAATTTAGACGTGGTGCGGTGGAGATGACATGCCGCGGCGGACATGATAATAAAACCCTTCTGTCCCTACCTTGTCTTCTTCGTAGAATCTTTTTAGTAGGCTATCCATATTTTCTCGCGAGTCCACACTGTTAACGTATGCCTTTGAATTGAACATTTTAGGCTATATTCTGCCTTCAATCAGGCCAGAAGGCAGAAGGCATACAACGGAGATTAAAACAAAAGCCCGCGTTTCACTGACAACCATGATGAATTTAATTTGGCTAGAAACCACTATTAAAAAAGAAGGCAACTATCCCATGCATCTGGGCAGAATCCGCTTTGGGTGACTATGGCAGCTCACGCTCTGTTTACATACAGCCAGAGCAGGGTTCTAAACTCAGCCAATCATGTGTTATCTCCCACAATTCCAGACCTCAATGTAAAAATAAAAAAAAACCCTGTACGTCGTTCTTAAAAGATCTTTAATGTCATTTGAAACATTTTTTTCATTTTTTCAACATTTTATTCTTCCGCCCATGTAATGACCTGTTGGCTATATATTAACAAAAAGTACCACTACTGTGCCATTGGTAATAGTGTTTAAAAGCCCCATCGTCGTGCTGGAGTCTGTCCTCGTAATAAGCTATGAGTCTCCCCTCAACCATATTATTGTCGGTAAAGAATACTACACTGACATTCGCTACTGCGCGTATTAACGCACCGCGTCATGTCGGGGCCTCATCTTCATGGGACGCTAGGTAAAGAGCATCTCTGGGGCCCCCTCGGGCCCGGGGCCGGGGGTTTTTGGCGCCGGTGCCCCCCCCCAGCTCCGCCCCTGCTGTGGCCTGTTGCTGAGAAAGTTGTAGATTCAATGAATGAGGGAAGGGGTAACGTTTAGATAATGTAATCACTTGATTAGCTGGTTGAGTTGAATTGTATGAAATATGGAATTGAAGTCAACACTATGCTTTAATGAATATGGTGCGCCGTCACTAATGTGTATCTTTTAATGGATATGGTGTGCTGTCACCAATGTTTATGTTTTAATGAATATGGTGTGCCTTCACCAATGTGTATGTGTTAATGAATACGGTGCACTGTCATCAATGTGTATGTTTAAATGGATATGGTGCACTGTCACCAATGTGTATGTTTTAACCCTCTGGTTGTGTTACGGTCAAAAATGACCGTTTTGAAACTTCATTCTTAAATAACTTCTGTATTTTTCATCATACATAAATGACACCATGTTTTAATGGATATGGTGCGCTGTCACCAATATGTATGTTTTAATGGATATGGTGTGCTGTCACCAATGTGTATGTTTTAATGAATATGGTGCGCTGTCACCAATGTTTTAACCCTCTTTACCCCATAGCGGCCGCGAACGGCTGTGTTGCAACTCCCCATAGCGGCCGTGGACGGCCGCTCTTACATCATTGATAAATACAAGCCGACCGTCAACTTCTAAAGCTAAAGCTAAACTTCTAAATACAATAAATACAACAAATATAGACTCTTTTCTGTCTTTTTTCATGAACAAAAGCATATGTTTGTATTTGATTATTTTTAGATATTTTTGAATTATTACGAGATGTGCCAGTTGACGCTGCATTGCTGCGAACAGCTGTTCAGTTTAAAATAGATTTGGACCGATGGCGTTTTCCTTCAATGAACACAAGTAATCAGACAATCGCTACAGCTTAAATACAACTAATAACATCTCAGACCCCATTTGGTGTTTTTTCCCCATTATTGATTTGTCTGTATTTGATTACTTTTAGAAATCATTTTATCAAGAGATGTAAGCTACCAGTCTGCGCTCGGCAGCTGGTTCAGCTGATATGAATACAGCCGCATTTCAATAGCCTACAGTTTATCACTCGATCTGGCAATAGCACTTGTATAATAGTTGGACTTGTGATACTTAAATCCTTCATACAACTATAGCCCAGCATACGAATAAATTGACTGTTCAAGCTTTGAAACGCACGACGAAAATATTTGTGTTCATGATGTGTGACCGCGGTAGCCTAGCTACAAGTAGCCTACCGCAACTTCGGCAGAAGTTCCTGCTCATCTGCTGAACAACACTTCAGTCTATTCAAAAGACTTTATAGATAATTGCTGCCTTTTCCACGCTGCACAGGGCAGTCATGGGTGAGCGGTTAGGGCGTCAGTCTTGCATCCCAGAGGTTGCCGGTTCGACTCCCGACCCGCCAGGTTGCTGGGGGGAGTAATCAACCAGTGCTCTCCCCCATCCTCCTCCATGACTGAGGTACCCTGAGCATGGTACCGTCCCACCGCACTGCTCCCCATGGGGCGCCACTGAGGGCTGCCCCCTTGCACGGGTGAGGCATAAATGCAATTTCGTTGTGTGCAGTGTTCACTTGTGTGCTGTGGAGTGCTGTGTCACAATGACAATGGGAGTTGGAGTTTCCCAATGGGCTTTCTTTCACATAAGATTCAAAATATTATTACAGGCTCCGAAATTACCCCAGGGAAACCGTGACGCAAACTACAGTGAAAGGTGTCAACAGCGCAGAGTAGGGATTTCCATTTGACATGCACCAAGTCATCGCAAGTGCTGGAAGATGATCTTCCCATGTTGGGCTGTGATTACAGCGATTTGAGTGATACATGCCACGTTCAGAATAAAATAATACTACTGTGAATCTTTGCCACAGATGTCAAGTTGATAACTTAGTTTGGCGCTAACTTGCACTGACACCTCAGACACTGACGTTTCCAGCTTCAACAAATCGCTATACAGAGATAGGATGTCTTACCTTTCGTGCAGATAGTTTGGAGAAGTTTACATCAGTCAGTCTTTCTTGTCCTGTCTTATATCCATACAATACTTTGGTGTAGAGTCAGTGTTTAGTCCAAGCAAGGGTTATTAGCTAGCTCAGTGCAGTTATCATCCCTGGCTAATCCATAGCTCACCAACTACAGATGTAAACAAAACGTGAATGAATGCACATCATCTGTTTCATCAGGGGGGGTTCCCATTTGTTTGACCTCTGACCTTTTGTGATTGGATAGATAGATAGATAGATAGATAGATAGATAGATAGATAGATAGATAGATAGATAGATAGATAGATAGATAGATAGATACTGTAGACTCAATTTTTGTGTTGGCTAATGTATCTTATTCACTAACTCTGTTTACCAGGCCTATTTGAACATATTAGGCCTAAGTACATCATAGGGCCTATATTATTATTAGGCCTATTATTATTATTATTATTATTATTATGGTTTTCTAATGTTTTATAACTCATTTTTGGCCTTTTAGAGTGCTACAAGTCATAGGCCTAAATGAAATTGAGAAAATTCCATATATCTGCTACCTTTTGGGAACTATTTTCAAATGAATATAGACTCACTTCTCAAATGTGTGACAGTTTTTATTTTCTTCAATGTCATAGTGTAAGTCTAATTCACAACCTGGCCAAATTAAAACACATTTGACAGTCATATGCAGTATAAATACAACCTTTTTAATGAGGCTAAATTTCTATGTAAGT
>NW_026944812.1:100000-130000 GCF_034702125.1 Engraulis encrasicolus
GGTAGGCCTACTTAGGGGCCTACATACACCAAATAGCTACTTAGTAGGCCTACCTGTACAATATACAGTATATTGTATAATGCAAGAATCACAAAATTAGGATAGGATGGAGATTAATTATTTTCTTGAAAATAAACTTTTAAGCAGGCTAGCAAGTTAGAATAACCAGATTAACAGAATACAAATCACTTAAAACTAATAAGTCTTGCGTCAAAAACCTTGGTGTGACGGACAGTAATCTCAGTGTCAATGCTCACATCAAAAGCATAAATCAGTTTTGGCATTTTAGGAACGTACTGTAGCTAAGATGAAGGATTCTGTACCTAAACAGGATATGGAGAAATTAATCCATGTGTTTATTACCCATCTAGCCTACTTACAGGTCTTCCCAAAAAAGGCACTCAGGCAGGTGCAACTAAAGCGACCTTGGGTTCATTGAAAGGCGCTATATAAAAAGTAGTTATTATTATCGTCGTCGTCGTCGTCGTCGTCGTCGTCGTTGTTGTTGTTATCAATAATAATCCAAAATGCTGCAGCTAGAATTCTAACCAAAACAAAGGAAATAGATCACATCACTCCAGTACTTAGGTCAATACACTACCAGTGAGATTTAGAATTGAGTTTGTTACCCTTCTGGTTACCCTTCTGGTAATATCTATATCTCTAAGTCACTATGGCTTAGGCCCTAAATGTATTGTAGATAGGCCTATGCTAGATTAGTATCATCTGAATAAATGTCTGGTCTTTAGAGTCTCCTCTACTGGTTGTGTCAAGTGTAAAATCCAGACAGGGTGAAATGGCATTAGTCATTATGTTACTAAATTCTGGAAACAGCTTCCTGTCCATTTTTGTGAAAAATAAATTTTTGCACATTATTTTGTCCATAAAAATGTATCAAAAATCCATAATGGCTCCCAAACATGTAGAACCGGTCTTGCACTTGCCATAAAGTTGATGTGGCAGTGAGATAATGGTCCATGCTCATAGCATAGTGGATTCAGATGAATAGTGTGACTTTTTTCATGTTCATTGAGGTGTTCATTTCCTATATCTTTGCATTAGATTAGCGGAATAGCTGTGACTCTGACAGAATTGTTATTGCATATATTTATCACACTAAAATCATGTAAATTTTGAAAAACACCAAGTCAAAATATTTAAACATTCATTTTATGCACTGAAAAACGAATTTAGTTGACATTTGGTCTTTATCCTGCTATAATCTCTTTGGGTTGGTTTGGACTTGAACACCACAAATGTCAATATTGATGATATTTTTTAATATTAGAGAAAAACTAATAAAATAAATTTGGGGGTTGTTGTACTCTCATATCAGCTGTGATACATGGACAACATAATCACTAATTGTATCACTTTAGGAAGTATGAAAAGTGAATTTATACAGGTTTTGATAGTTTTGGTAATCAAAAACGATTTGCATAATGTAAAATAAAAGACCTGTGAAGTCAAAAAGATGAATAAATAAAGTAGTATTTCCATGGATATGAATACATACCAAATTAGCTATGAGATAAAAACAATACCTGATGAGAATTAGTGTTTTTAGGTATTTTATGGCTGAGTTTATCTATCACGGGTCAAAAATGAATGTAGGACTTTTAATTTTTGAAAAATGACTTAACATAGTACAGTACATGTACATACATGTACCCACCACAATAAAACTGCCTGTCATTAGTTAACGGTATATATAGTGAGAATCCACTCTCATCTTGTGTAGTTTTAATGTAAGACAATTCCTTCTTTAGACTTCAGTAGCGATTATATTACAGTTAGTGGCCTGCAAGACTAGTGAGGTGGCCTACTACATTTGAAACGGATTTGGCCTGAATAAAAAATATCAAATACACGTCAGGCCACCGGGAATTTGCCCGGTATGCCCTATGGCCAGTCCAGCGGTGTGGTCGACCTTATTATTTGTTGTCTGGAGATATGTCCCATAATGTGCTGTAGGGGTAATCCCACATTTATTGGACGTGAGGAATATTCTTCCTCACGCAAGGGCACCAAAATATGTAGGTTCTACTACATTTATGGGTACGGGGACTATTCTTCCTCACACACGGGCACCAAAATATGTAGGCTCAACTACAATTAATGGGTACGACGTTAAATGTAAGGGAAGTACAATAATGTAATTATAATTACATTAATAAGTATACAATTCTTATACAGTTCCAAATATGTAATGTGTTATTACTATATGTGAGGAATAAGAGTATAAGAAATGATGCATGAAGAGTGTGTTAAACTCTTCACGCTGGGTATCAATAATGTGTAGGTGTGTACTTATGGAATCGTCAATTGTCTAATTAATGATTGTATAAAACACGGTTCATGACCGTCTCATAAAATCATGACCATTATTGACAAATAATCTGAAGGTTTTGTGTGAATTCTTTTCTGGTTGACTTCGTAGAAATTGTTCAAATAAGACAAACACAGTTCACCACAATGTACATTTATTGTAAAAGCATCATCCGGTCATAACACTGATACAGCCAATGTGACTTGCAGGGCATAAGAACTTAGGTAAAATATACAATATATACACGCGGTATGAGAGGATGCGCTATGCGTGTGTGTGTGTGTGTGTACGCTATGCGAGAGAGAGAGAAAGAGAGAGAGGATAGGAGGAGGCGAGCGCTCGGTGAGCGCCGCACACCTCTGTTACCGCATGTGCCAAGCGGTGGGAGGAGAGAGAGAAAGTGAGAGATGTATGTTCTGTATGAACTATGGTTCAAATGATTCTGCGCAGCTCTGGCGCGCAGGACCGAAATATGAGTTACAAGGAGGGGCGTTAAGCTTTCGGCTGATGAAGCGGGAACTTATCTTCAAGATAGGAGTTCAGGCTGATCAGAGAATACAGTCCTTTGTTTAGAGGCTTTACAGTATGCGTGGGGGGAAGGGAAAGGGGAGCGCTTGGCGCTCTTTTCCGACAATAGCTTACGTCCTCGACTCGGTAACTCTATGGGTTAAAACACTGGTACGTGTATCTCTGTGAGTGGATAATTTACATGTGGGTGCAAGTATGGCCTATGGCAATATTGCAACTAATGTAAACTAAGAATAGCGTGTGGCTATCTGTGGTGATGAGAGGGGAGGAAGAGAGAAAGAAAAGAAAGAACGGATAGAACAAAATAACCCAAAATAAAATATATCACACTCTACAAGTGTGGATATTTAAACACAACTCCTAAAAGCTATGTAACAGTCCTAACTGCATATCTATGTCCAATGCAGTGCTTACTGCGTTATTCTTGGTAGGAAGGGAGAAAATCATTTGATCTCTCCGGCGAGGTGGTTCCTTTGTTCTCGAGACGCGCACGTGTGTGGGGGTCCGAGTGTTACCACGCGGTTCCGGCGCGAGGCTGCAATATGTCCAAAAAGTTCTTGCTTCGTTGAACGGGGAAAGGAAAGGGTATTTCGTTGTGTAGTCCGATTGTCTTTGCGGTGCCGTCCTGCGAAGGTCCAGTGAGAAAGGCGGGTGTACGCAGGTCCGTTCCACGCGTAATCACTATACCGGTTGTCCACTCTCTTGGGGGACAGACTATCAGGCTCAGCCGAGTCTGCGTAGACTCTAGGCGAGGTCCTTGATTTCGGTACTAGTAACAGATTAACAATTGTCCGTACAAAAGTTATCCTATAGCGCGTGAGTTCCTCGTGGGTCCTGACTCACTGCTCTCCTAGTAGGGTTCGCAAAAGTCAAATGCAATACAAACGAAAACTGGTTGAAGGAAGAAATATATCAACCGTAGTGTTAACCTGGCCAAGATAACTTACAGTTTCAATAATTTCTAAAATAGACGTCTCCCAAGGAGACGTGTCCCGGCACGTCTCACATCTCGATGGAGGAAGTCGGGCGTCCGGCCTAGGGCGTCGGGCTTAGAGGGATAGGGGAGATTCATACCTTGACCTGGGGTTTTATAGGTACAGGGGCGGGGCTGAGCCACGTATGTAATTCGAACCAGGTACAGTAGAAAACAAAATGGTGTCTGTATTTTACAAAATGGCGGGCATTCGTAAAATAAGTGGAAATGAATTAAACTTTAGGGGTAATAATGCCTACAGTGCTTAAGCTTCAAGGGTGCCAATACTAATTGGCAGCACTGTATGTTTACGGCAATGTGCAATATTGTACATTAGGTCGTTGTGCTGTTTCTATGTGGGTAGTTGACAGATAAGTCATAGACCACAAGCAGTAGGTGTCGGGAACAACACCTCAAGCACCCTGACCCTGTACACGGGGGTCCCCACAAGGCTGTGTGCTCAGCCCCCTGCTGTTCACGCTGCTCACACATGACTGCACAATGACCCACAGCACTAACCATGAAAAGATGAAAATCTGCCATTTTGAAAAACATGAATTGAATTTTGGAGCACATTTGAGATGGCCCCAAGTTTTAATCGCAAAAGACCTTCTGGTCTGTTATCCACTGTAAAAACCCAGGACGATAGGCCTAATTTACCCAGCCATAGACTGAATAGAATTCATGAATTTCACCTTATAGTACAGTGTAATAATGCATGGAAACAAGTCATTTTGGAAAATGGGTGCCATATTGAATTCTGGGCAAAAACCTAGGTGGCCCCATGTTTTAATCTCTTCTAATAGGCCTTCTGGTCAGTAGTCCACACAGAAAACTTTGGCAGGAAGAAAGGCCTTATTGTTCGACCTGATGACCTGTCTATGTGTCACCCTCTGGATTTAATGATGAGGTAGGGTAGGAGTTTTCAACACTGGGGTCTCGACCCCACGTGGGCTCACCTGAAATATCACATGCTTGACGCCATCTAAAGCAAATTTGTTTATCTTGGTCTCAAGAGAGATGAACAGACCAAGGATATGGATCACTGGAACCATGTCGTGTGATCTGAAGAGACCAAGATAAACAAATATACTTTAGATGGTGTCAAGCATGTGTGGTGGTAAACAAGTGAGTTAAAAAAAAAAGGGTATCCTATCAAAAGCCAAGCATGATAGTGGGACTGACATGGCGTGGGGATGCATGAATGCTGTCAACATTGGTAATCTGAAATACACCTAAAAGAAGCAGATCCTGATATTCTCCATAGGATTGTATTCAAATTTCACACCAATCTATTTAAGCCCGATGCAGACTCAAAATGTAAAAGTTCAATGCAAAGAAAGGTTGAAACGCACACTGATGACCTCCCTTGTCATCCCTTTTCATTTCGTTTCATTTCGAGACGATTCGAGCCAACACAGCCCCTTCTCTACCGGATTTTAATCTGGGGTGTACTCACTTTTGTGAGTACACGTTCAAACATTAATGGCTGTATTTTGTTTTTTTCTGAGTGAACAAGAAATGTAAGCGGTTAAATATGTTGTTAAAAGGTCACTAATCATTGTGTCAAAGTGAAATTTCTGTAATGCTTTCCTATGAAAAGATATACTCACAAATCTGCAAAACTGTGAGGGGTGTATTCACTTTCGTGATATACTGTATATTAAGGACCCAATTCTGGGCCCCTACACCCGAGACAACTGACCCTTTATCCTGTCGGCTTCCACAAATGATGTCTGTCACAAATGATATTATTACTGCTTTAGATAACAAAATATTCGGTGGCTGTTCAAATAATGACAAAAAATGATGAAATTGGCTGGGAGTCTACATCTAAAAACGGCTGGTATTGAATGTGTTAAGGAGCCAATTCTGGGCCCCTACAGCCGAGACAACTGACCCTTTATCCTGTCGACTTCCATGACTAAGTTTCCGTTCCCTGCCTAGTAGGCTATACAAGTAGCGAGCAATATCACATCTATTGATATCTAACGAAATGGAAAGATTTCTTCGTTTGCCTGACACCTCAAAGAACAGGCAAACCATACCCGAAGAACAGACATCAAAAAAGACAGCGGAGATAAAACAAATGTTTCCTTCAGTATGAATTTACAAGCGTCATGGAAACAAACGAGGAAAAGCCGAAGTGTCTGCTGTGTAGGAAGGCTACTGTCTGCCGAGAGTCTCAAACCGAAAAAGCTGAAAAGGCACTTTTAGACAGTGCATAAAGATAATTTCGGTAAACTCAAATGTTGTTTGAAAAGAAATGTGCTGTGCTGAATAAGCAGCGAGTGTAGGCCTACTTCCAAAAGGCTGCGACCATGAGCAGTGTTTCCCGCAGCGTTTCTAGTTGAAGCGACCGCTTTGGCAAGATCAGGTGACCTCCTTGGCTAACGTTCCTCCGAAAAATGATTAAAAAATAACAATACTAATAAAAGAAGGGCCCGTCGTAGTTGCGCAATGCCAATTTCAAGCATTGAGGCAAGTGTTCATTTCAACAGAAGAGAAGAGACACAAGACAGGTTCGTCAGCAACCGATTTTTTCATGACAGAGACATTTGTGCAGTCATGAAACAGTACAGAAGCCAACGTCTTTCTCTGACGTGCTTCCACTCCACTCCTTTCGCTTCTGTATGCCTCCTATCCGACTTTGAGCTGTTTAATGTTAGCTATATTTCGCTTTATTTGTTGATTATCTGTGGGTTCAAGATTCAAGATTCAAGAATTTATTGTCATTGTCAAAATGGCAACGAAATTGTGTTTGGGGTACAATACTTAGTAGCAGCAGGTTTTCAAGTAAAGTGCAATAAGAGGTAAAAGTGACACCAGTGCTTGACCCCACCAGCCCCCCCATCCCACTTAAAGTGCAGCAGAGATTAAGTGCATAATACTCTACACCCCCCCCCCCCTCTCTCTCTCAAACGCACGCACACACACACACACACACACACACACACACACACATGCGCGCGCACGCACACACACACACACACACACAAAGAAATGTCCAAAGGATAGATGGATAACATTTAAGACAGTAATGTTCCTCAGCAGTCCTGCAAATTCAAAAGTCTAATGGCCTGGTGGTAAACACTGTTGGTTATAGACAATTCACAAATAAATAAGTTGTGAACATCTTGCTCAAGTGAATTCAACCTAGAAACTTCAACTTCGAGAGCGCTGCAGGGCAAAATGACTGTCGCAGGGCTCATTATTGCGTCTAGAAATTAGTTGGGCAATGACATAATGAAAAGGGCTCACGTTTGCGAGGAAGGATTTAAAACACTTAATTTGCATTTTGCTCCTAAAATAAATAGCCTACCCTAGTTCTACATTCCATTGAGAAAACAATGAGCAGTGCCCGTAGCAAAGGGGGATCAAAGGGATCGTTCGATCCCACTCACCGCCCCACACCCCCACTCGACTCCCACTCGACTCTAACCCTCCTGTTATCCTTGGGGTCTATTTGACCTCATTCAATGTTTAACGTCTGAAAATATGTGACGTACTGTCATGAGCACTCTCTCTCCCTGGTAGCAACCTTAATTGCATTCAATTATCTGCCACTCTGCTCACTCTCTCCCTACTCTGCCTAACGAGCTCCACCTGGCTCCGCCCTGCTCTGCTCTTGTTACCTGGCCAGCTGCACTGCATTTCCCACTCACCATCCTCACCTTGCCTCACTCTGTTCTAATTACTCTGCCAGCTGCACTGCATTTCCCCACTAACCTCTCCCAGTATATCAAGCCCTGTTTTTCAGCCAAGCCCTGTCAGATCGTCTTCATACCTGGACCAGTAACCTGCCTGTCTGTCTACCCTCTGACTCCTACCTGTGATTCCGATCCGTTCTTGACTGCCTTCCTTTTCTACTGCCCCGGCTATCCCGACCTGCCTTCTGGATCTCGACTACTCTCCAATCTTCAGCCCCTCCGGTAACTCGATTCTGCCTTCTGTCTCTCACCACGATTATTGCCCAGCCCTGGTCTGTACTACTGCCTGCCATTCATATTGCTGTTGTGTGTGTGTTCCCCCAGGCCTCCGACCACCAGACGAGCGAGCCCAGACGCTTCACCACCCTCAGCCCGATACGCCGCTCGATCACTGGGGGACACACACACTAGGCACTTTGAACTGGAAACCCCCGGACACTTGGTGACCCCCGGAGCCCAGGTAACCCACAGGACCCTGAAAGACCCCTGAGCCCCAAGCACCCCTGGAACCCCTGACACCCCTGGCACTCCTAGCACCCCTGGAACCGGCACCTCCGAAGACCTCAAGATCCACTCACTCCTCTTCCCCCCCTGAACCCTTAAATAAACAACTCTGAATTTGAACTTGCGCTCTTGGGTCGTCTTCTGTCCGTGACAGAACGATCTGACCATCATGGACCCAGCGCACCCCCTGACCACTATGGAGGAAGAGCCAGAGATGACTGCCCTACAGCGTTTGGAGCGCACTGAGGGAGACATCAATCGGATGGCCGGCGACATCGTTTCCCTTCTCCAGCTAGGCAACCAACAACAACAGCAATTCAACCAGCAGCAACAACAGATCCAGCAGCAACAGCAACAGCTTCAGCAGCAGCAGCAACAGTTTCAGCTACAACAGCAAGAGTTTCAACTGCAGCAACAACAGCTAGCCCAAGCCCTGCAACTACTCTCAAACCCGGCTACTCCACCTGCACCCACCCCTGGTTCTTCTGTTCCTGTACCACCGACACTCCTTCATCCCTCCGCTGGAGCTTCTCCAGATGCCCTAGGTCCCAATGCTGCAGGCCCGGCAGTGCTGCCACCAGATCCCCACGCTCCTGAACCAAAGATTGGGAACCCGGAACGTTTCGATGGGAACCAGAAGCAAGTAAGGCCATTCTTGAGCAGCTGCCGAATCCAGTTCGCACTACAGCCCAGGACCTTCTCAACGGAGGGAGCCAAGGTGGGGTATGTCATCACCCATCTCACCGGCCGAGCTCGGTTGTGGGGAACGGCAGAATTCGACCGGCAAACCCCAGCCTGTGCCTCTTTCAGTGCCTTTGAGGAGGAGATGTTAAAGGTCTTTGACCTAGGCTCGCCAACAGCCGAAGCGTCACAAGCTCTGCTCACCATCCGTCAGGGTAATCGGACAGTGGCAGACTTCTCCATTGACTTTCGTACCCTGGCCAGTCAAAGCTCGTTTAACTCAGAGGCACTGGTGCAAGCCTTCCTCCACAGCTTGGCGGACTATATCAAAGACGAGCTTGTTTCTCATGACCCGCCCTCAACACTTGATGCCGTCATTGACCTTGCCGTCCGCATTGACCGCCGTATACAGACCCGGAGGAGGGAGAAGGGGCGTCTCAGTCAAACTGCCATCCACACTCGGGTTGATATCTCCTCTGTCCAGCCCCTGCCTGTCAAGTCCCAAAGTCAACTCAATCAGCCTGAGGCCATGGAGATTGGCCGTGCCTCTCTGACTCCCGAGGAGCGTCGGCGCCGTCTAAGCTCCAACCTTTGCCTCTACTGTGGTGGTGAAAATCACCGTGTCGCCAACTGTCCGGCAAAAGCCGCAGCTCACCAGGTGTAGGGGAGATCCGGGTGAGCTCAACAAATCTTCAGTCTCCCCCCATTCGAAAAACCCTGCTTCATCTCCGCCTTCAGCTTTCCGACACGACTCATACATTGGCCGCCCTTGTGGATTCTGGAGCCGAAGCAAACATCATGGACCCTGAGCTTGCACGGCAACTGGGCGTGAACCATCATCAACTGACACAACCCATTCCTGCACGAGCCCTGGATGGGCATCATCTTGGCACGGTCACTCACATCTCCGCCCCTGTGACAATTCTGTTGTCAGGAAACCACCAGGAGTCCATTCAGTTTCACCTCCTACACTCACCTGGCCAACCACTCATTCTCGGATACCCGTGGCTCCGTCAGCACAACCCCCACATCGACTGGGAGACAGGAACAGTCCGTGAGTGGGGAAGGAGTTGTCACCAGACCTGTTTAAGGGGGGCCACCCTGCCCGTTCACCGGGAAATATCTAACGCTACCCCCGACATATCCAATGTTCTGGCCTGTTACCACAGCCTGAAAGAGGTGTTCAACAAATCCAAGGCGACATCTCTACCCCCACACAGACCCTATGACTGCGCGATTGATCTCCTGCCTGGCACAGCACCTCCCAAGGGTCGTCTTTATTCACTGTCAGCCCCGGAAAGAAAGGCCATGGAAGACTACATTAATGACTCTCTTGCCGCCGGGATAATCAGACCGTCATCTTCCCCCGCAGGAGCGGGATTCTTCTTCGTCGGCAAGAAGGACGGTTCTCTTCGTCCATGCATAGATTACCGGGGTCTGAATGACATCACGGTTAAGAATCGCTACCCACTGCCCTTACTTTCGTCTGCCTTCGAACTGCTGCAGGGAGCCACCGTATTCACAAAGCTGGACCTTCGCAATGCCTACCATCTGGTGCGAGTGAGAGAGGGAGACGAATGGAAGACAGCGTTCAACACACCAACCGGCCACTATGAATACCTCGTCATGCCCTTCGGCCTCACCAATGCCCCAGCAGTTTTTCAAGCCCTAGTGAATGATATCCTCAGGGACATGCTAAATAAATTCGTATTTGTGTACCTTGACGATATTTTAATATTCTCAAAGACTCTGTCAGAACACACGCACCATGTCCAGTTGGTCCTGCGCCGCCTGCTGGAGAACTCTCTTTTCGTGAAGGCAGAGAAGTGCGAGTTCCATGCAAAAACTGTTTCATTCCTGGGGTATGTGGTGACCGAGGGCAGCATTCAGATGGATCTCACGAAGGTGTCGGCTGTCACTTCCTGGCCAGTTCCTGAGTCTCGGAAGAAGTTGCAACAGTTCTTGGGCTTTGCGAACTTTTATAGAAGGTTCATCAGAAACTATAGCACAGTGGCTGCACCACTCACGGCGCTAACCAGCACTAAACAACCGTACCAATGGACAGCAGCTGCTGACAAGGCCTTCAATATTCTCAAGACACGTTTCACTTCTGCTCCCATCCTCCAGATGCCAGATGCAGCAAGGCAGTTTGTGGTGGAGGTAGATGCTTCGGACGTGGGAGTGGGTGCAGTGCTTTCTCAAAGAGCAGCTGAGGATGGCAAGATGCACCCCTGTGCCTTCTACTCCCGTCGGCTAACCCCTGCTGAATGCAACTACGACATTGGGAACCGCGAGCTGTTGGCTGTCAAGCTCGCCCTTGAAGAATGGCGGCACTGGTTAGAGGGGTCAAAGGAACCATTCATAGTGTGGACAGACCACAAAAACCTGGAGTATATCCAAACAGCCAGGAGGCTGAACTCCCGTCAACAGCGGTGGTCTCTGTTCTTTACCCGCTTCAATTTCACGCTCTCCTACCGCCCGGGATCTCGCAACGTCAAACCTGATGCCCTTTCCCGGATGTTTCAGAAGGACGAGACCACTGCCATGACAGCCCCCATTCTTCCCAGCCACTTTGTCGTAGCGGCCCTCACCTGGGAGATCGAGAAGCAGGTCATGGAGGCTCTTCGGGACCAGCCAGGCCCAAGCACCAGCGCCCCCAACCGTCTGTTTGTTCCAGCAAATCTCAGGTCACCTGTGATACAGTGGGGGCACGAATCCCGTCTGGCCTGTCATCCCGGCATCACTCGCACCCTTCATCTGGTCCGCCAGCGGTTCTGGTGGCGGCGGATGAGACGGGATGTCCGAGAATACATCCGAGCTTGTCCCACTTGTAACCGAAACAAGACCCCCAACCAGCCTCCTGCTGGGTTGCTGCAACCCCTACTCATACCCAAGAGGCCCTGGTCCCACGTTTCACTGGACTTTGTTACGGGTCTTCCGCCCTCTGACGGACACACAGTCATCCTTACCATTGTTGACCGCTTTAGTAAGATGACCCACTTCGTGCCCCTTCCCAAACTACCCTCTGCTAAGGAGACCGCCCAGGTGGTCCTGGAACAGGTGTTTCGTATCCATGGCCTACCCCAGGATATAGTGTCAGACCGGGGCCCGCAATTCTCAGCAACCTTTTGGAAGGAGTTCTGTCATCTCCTTGGGGCCACCGCCAGCCTATCGTCTGGATTCCACCCGCAGTCAAACGGCCAAACTGAACGCATGAACCAGGAGCTGGAGAAGGCACTGAGGTGCGTGGCCTCCCAAAATCCCCGGGCCTGGGCTCAACACCTGCTCTGGGTGGAATATGCCCATAATTCACTCACCAGTTCCTCCACCGGTTTCTCCCCCTTTCAGTGTGTCTACGGGTATCAACCTCCACTGTTTGCCAGCCAGGAAGCGGATGCCACCTGTCCGTCTGCTCTTGCGTATGCCCGCCGCTGCCGCCGCACTTGGGCCCAGGCTCGCACTGTCCTCCTGAAGTCTGGAACCAGCTACGCCGTCGGTGCCAACCGACGGAGGACCCCAGCACCTACTTACCGGGTTGGTCAGAAGGTCTGGCTGTCTGCCCGGGATCTGCCGCTGCGGGTTGAATCACGAAAGCTGGCCCCTCGCTTCATTGGTCCTTTTCCTGTGCAGAGAGTCATCAGTCCAACAGCGGTCCGGCTTCAGTTGCCCGCTTCCATGCGGGTCCACCCCACCTTCCACGTCTCCAAGGTCAAGCCGGTCCATGAAAGTCCCCTGGTCCCTGCAGCTCCGGCGCCGCCTCCTCCGCGCCTCGTAGATGGCGGTCCTGTCTTCACCGTCCGGCGGCTGCTCCGCTCTAGGCGAAGGGGTAGGGGTCTCCAGTACCTCGTTGACTGGGAGGGATATGGTCCAGAGGAGAGGACCTGGATCCCGGCCAGGAGGATAGTGGACCGGACCCTCATCACTGACTTCCACCGACTACATCCTGATCAGCCTGCAATCCGTAGGGGCCGTCCAAGAGGGGTCCCTAGCCGTCCTGCCAACCCTGCTCCTGTCTCAGTGCCTGTCCTGTCTCCCGACCGTGACCCTCCAGCTCCTTCTGAGGATGAGGATATTCACTCGGACCGCTCGGAAGAGTTCTGACCCGCCGCCTGCTCCCCTCCACCCTCCCGGCGTGATGTTGTTCTTGGGACTTCTGGGGCCGTCCCTTGGAGGGGGGGTCCTGTCATGAGCACTCTCTCTCCCTGGTAGCAACCTTAATTGCATTCAATTATCTGCCACTCTGCTCACTCTCTCCCTACTCTGCCTAACGAGCTCCACCTGGCTCCGCCCTGCTCTGCTCTTGTTACCTGGCCAGCTGCACTGCATTTCCCACTCACCATCCTCACCTTGCCTCACTCTGTTCTAATTACTCTGCCAGCTGCACTGCATTTCTCCACTAACCTCTCCCAGTATATCAAGCCCTGTTTTTCAGCCAAGCCCTGTCAGATCGTCTTCATACCTGGACCAGTAACCTGCCTGTCTGTCTACCCTCTGACTCCTACCTGTGATTCCGATCCGTTCTTGACTGCCTCCCTGTTCTACTGCCCCGGCTATCCCGACCTGCCTTCTGGATCTCGACTACTCTCCAATCTTCAGCCCCTCCGGTAACTCGATTCTGCCTTCTGTCTCTCACCACGATTATTGCCCAGCCCTGGTCTGTACTACTGCCTGCCATTCATATTGCTGTTGTGTGTGTGTTCCCCCAGGCCTCCGACCACCAGACGAGCGAGCCCAGACGCTTCACCACCCTCAGCCCGATACGCCGCTCGATCACTGGGGGACACACACACTAGGCACTTTGAACTGGAAACCCCCGGACACTTGGTGACCCCCGGAGCCCAGGTAACCCACAGGACCCTGAAAGACCCCTGAGCCCCAAGCACCCCTGGAACCCCTGACACCCCTGGCACTCCTAGCACCCCTGGAACCGGCACCTCCGAAGACCTCAAGATCCACTCACTCCTCTTCCCCCCCTGAACCCTTAAATAAACAACTCTGAATTTGAACTTGCGCTCTTGGGTCGTCTTCTGTCCGTGACAGTATCTGGTGGTTAACAGTGTCAAAAGCCTTTCTAAAATCTAGGAAAACAGCCCCAACCACACCGCTAGCATCAAGTTTTAACTTTACATTTTCCAAGAAGAAGCAGACAGCCGTCTCTGTTGAGTGATGTTTTCTGAAACCAAACTGCATGCTGTTAAGCATATGACTATTATTTAGGTGCTGTATGAGTTGTTCTGACACTATTTTCTCAGTTATTTTGGATATAGCGGGAAGTATGCTAATTGGTCTATAGTTACTAGTTATTGTTGGGTCACCAGATTTGAGGATTGGAGTTATAACTGCACTTTTCAAGCTGTCTGGGAATACCTGCTGGGTGAAAGAGTCATTGACAATGGTTGTGAGTGGTGAAAGGAGGGATTGCTTATGGGTTTTAATAAATAGTGTATCCATGCCATGTGCGTCTTTCGCTCTGGAGCTTTTTAGCCCACAGATGACCTTGTCAACCTGCGCCTGAGACACCGTGTGTATGTTAAAAACTGGCGCTGTGGTGCTGATGAGTGTGTGACCTAAATTTGTAATTTCAGTGTCAGTGCTTTGCGTTAACTGTGTTACTGAATTAATAAAATATGTATTGAGTGCTGTTGCAATATCCTTAGGGCCCTCTATTATAGTGTTATCTATCTGCAACTCTTTAATATCTCTATGTATGTTGCTGTTGTTTGTAAGTTTTTTAATATTCGTCCATATTTCTTTGGCATTTCCCCTAGCGTTGCTAATTACATTGAATGTTGCTTTCGCTGTTCTAAGAGCCTTCACCACTTTGTTTCTTAGTGTATCTTCCACAATTCTTTAGGAATTTCATTATATTTCATTTTGACCATTTGAATAGGTTAGCTGGAGGATATCATGAAGTGTCATTTGTGTATGATGAAAAATAGAGAGTTTTAAAACGGTCATTTTTGACCGTAACACCAGAGGGTTAAACAAAAAAGGGCAAAAATGAAAAGGACAAAATTATTAGCCCCCTGATCATTATAGTCAATATGGCACCATTTATGAACCGAAACTGACAACAGGCTCTGATGTTACCTGTTACCATGCCCCACTAGGGATTTTGGCCCATTTCTTCACTGCAAAGTGTTCTAGCTGGTCCAAATTGCATGGAAGCTGAGTATA
Organism: Engraulis encrasicolus; assembly: GCF_034702125.1. Taxonomy (NCBI): domain Eukaryota; kingdom Metazoa; phylum Chordata; class Actinopteri; order Clupeiformes; family Engraulidae; genus Engraulis; species Engraulis encrasicolus. The sequence continues at coordinate 114,903 of NW_026944812.1, forward strand.
GACATTTGCCACAGACTCTTAGTGGGATTAAGGACTGGACTATGAACGGGTCATTCCAGTATCATGGTTGTAGTGTCCTTGAAGAGCCTCTGAGCTGATTTAAATGTATGCTTTGGGTTATAATGTTGTTGGAAGACCCAGCAATCCAGATCCAGACCCAGACTCCCTGTGTCTGAGGCTGAATAACAGACTAAAAACTTGATGCCCCCACCACTATGTGTAACTGTGGAAACTGCATAGTGTCATTAGACCAAAGAAGTATTGGACACCTGTCTAGATGATTGTTATTGACCTCGTCTCACCTGGAGTTTTTATTTCAAGAATGACAGCTGTTAGGGCTTGTCATCATATTGGGCTTTGGGGGCATCATCACAGAGGAACCCCTTTACTAAAGGCTGAGCATATCAGAGTGTTATTGAGCTTTGCCTGTGAACATTTGAAAGTCAAAAATGAGTTTTGAAAGCCTCTGCTTTCATCTGATGAAATTCAATTGCACCTGCTTTGATGCATACATTCTGCTTCTGTCAGGTGAAGAAAGGGATAGGCCTTAAACCTTTATAACATGGTTTCCACAATTAAACATGGTGGTGAAAGCATCATTCTGTGGCAGCCTCAGCCACAGGAAACCTTGTTTGGGTGTACGGCACCATCAAAACAGAAGATCATGATAGAATGTGGAAGGTGACCATGCAAAAATATGGTCATAGAGGAGGCTAAGATCTTCACTGGATCTTTCAATAAGATAGTAACCCAAAACATACATACAAAATAGTTCAAATGTTCTTCAAGGATACTAAAACCATGGCGGCCATGGAGTGCTTCAGACCTCAATCCTTCAGATTGTCTTTGAGGAGTGCTGAAAATGAATGTCCGTCCTCAACATCCATGCAATTTGGACCAGCTTAACTATTTGCAATGACAAAATGGGACAAAATCATCCCTGGTTGGACATGTGCCAACATAGTTGACAACTAATCAAAGTGCCTGGTGTTAATTTTGGTTCATAAATGGCACTGTATTGACTATTAATGATAAGGGGGCTAATAATTTTGTCCTTGCCATTTTTAACCATTTTTGTTTAAACTCGTTGTAAAAATGGAAAAGTCCAAATTCAACTTGGATACTATCTCCATGGTGTATTGGTTTCCAAAATAACATATATTAATAATGGCCATTCTTAATGATTAATCAAGAGAGATGTCTAATTTCTGGAGGGGGGGGTAATAATATCGTCCTCAACTATTATATACACTCACCAGCCACTACATTAGGAACACCTGTTACAACTGTACTGTTGTAATGTTAATTGAGGAAAATTTCTGATCATGGTGGCAACTCGATGCATTTGTGCATGTAGACATGGCCGCGATGATCTGATAGATTTCAAACCAAGCATTATAATGGGAAAAAAGGTTATTTAAATTACTTTTAACATGGCATGGCTGTGGGTGCCGAATGGCCTGATTTGTGAATTGAAGAAATGGCTGATCTATTGGGATATTCACACGCAACCATCTCTAGAGTTTACAAAGAATGGTATGAAAAAGGAAAAAAATGCAGTGAGTAGCGATTCTGTGGGCAAAAATGGCTTGTTGATGTCAGAGGTCAGAGGAGAATAGCCATACTGGTTTGAGCTGATACAAAGGCAACATTAAGTAAAAAAAAAAAAAAACACTCATTACAACCGAGTAAGGCTGTAACGATACACCCAACCCACGATTCGGTTTGTATCACGATATATGACCCACGGTTCGATATGCCCCACGATTTCACACAAAAAAAAAATTGTTTTGTTTTTTTTTACAAAAAAAATAATACGAAAAGAAATGATATATATACTTTGTAATTAATATCTTTTTTGCATTTACCTGCCTGCATTAATTTTGTAGGTTTACAAGGCTGAATGATGTTGCAGATATAGGCTACCACTGCAACCTGCTTCCAGGTGTTGACATCAAAACACAACACAGAGAAATAAAGGATATTAGTTCACCAAGGAAAAAGGCTTATAAATAGGCTCATATGTTGAGAGAGAGAGAGAGAGAGAGAGAGAGAGAGAGAGAGAGAGAGAGAGAGAGGTGGGGTGGTCAGGGTGTATAGTCATTGGCAGCTGTCTTACTTTATCAAACATTAGGCCTATCCAATTAATATCCAAACATTAAAACAACACTGGCCATATATCGTCAGGTCATGTTGTATTAAGTTAGGCTACTTAAAGAAATGCAACACTTAATTTTGATTTAAGTAAAATATTTCAGTAGCCTACAATCAAAACTCGAAATGAACCTCAGTTAGTTCTCACTGCTACATAACGCGCACGTTTTTCGTTTTGTTTTGCGGTTTGACATTTTGTCAAGAGCGAGAATGAATGCAGAGGCTGAAATGGAGCATGCTTTCTGCTTATGCAGGCGGTAATTTTACAATATAGCCTAACATTAATGTGGGAAGAAATAATGCTGCCTAATATCCTGCCTATCGACCTCAACGTTCGTCCGACTTCGGGCACCTCCCTACAAGCGATTCCAGTCTGGTTTATAGGCAGGCGGAGCATCTTGTGCGCTCTCTCTCTCTCGCGCTCTCTCTCTCCGCTCCAACGTCAAAACTCCACTCGCAATACATCGCGCATGCATGAGTAAAACAAATCTTGACACGTGTATAAAAGACTTCTTGGTCTGTTGTTCATTTGTCCTTCACCTTCCGATGTTTGCCAAAGTTTTTCGTCTCACGGAGGTTGCTCAGGCAATGGATAACAACAAGGTGCTGGTTGGAAGGAGCATTTTATATGAGAAAGGGGTGAATGGAACTGTTACTCGAACGTGTGCACCCTTTTTCTACTGGTCTTTTTAAGCGCATATGCAAACTCTTGCCTGTATGTTGCCTGTTGTGTTCTACACTGAGGGGTAACAACTTTAAAAGGGCACATCGCGATTCTGTGAGGAAGCTTCGCGATAGGGGTTCGTGGGTCTGCGTACCGCGATCCCTCGGTTCGATGCAATATCGTTACAGCCTTACAACCGAGGTATGCATAAGAGAATCCCTGATTACACAGCACATCAAATCTTGAGGCAAATGGGCTACAGCTGCAGAAAACCACATTTGGTGCCACTCCTGTCAGCTAAGAACAGGAAATGAGACAACAATTTACACAGGCTCACCATATTCGGCAGTAGAAGATCGGAAAAATGTTGCCTGGTCTGATGAGTCTTGATATCTACTGCAACACTCAAGTGGAATGGTCAGAATTTGGCGTCAACAACATGAAAACATGGGTCAAACCTAGCCTAATTTCAGGCTGGGGATAAAATGGCATAAGGATATTTTCTTAGCACAATTTGGGCCAATTAGTACCAATTTATCTTTGTTGGAATGCCACAGCCTACCCGATTATTGTTGTAGCAGTTCAGGCAGTACTGAAGGCAAAGGGGGGTCCAGCCCAGCACTCGATTAATCAACTTACTCTGGCTTGTACGCCTATTTGTTATACTAACAGCAAAGGTCTGGATGGAACAGCTTTTGGTCAAACACGAGCGAGAGAGAGAGAGAGAGAGAGAGAGGGCGAGAAAGCGAGCTCTCTTTGATTAAGTTGAACGGAGACAGCAAGTCCGCCTCGCCTTTTGATTTCAGGGGATTAAACAAATAAAACATTAGCAGAGCGAGATAGGCTACTTCTGTCTTTAATGAGCATAACATTATTTTTTTCAAAAATAGGTTAAATTTAAAGGGACACTGTGCAGGAAATGGTCAAAAAAGGTACTGCAACTATGCTGCTCATTGAAACTGGGTTGGCTATCACCAAATTTGATATTTACATTAAAGTTTACTAAGTAATAAACAAATATTTTCTAGTATGGTCCAAGTAGAGTCATTTTTGCAGCTAAAAATGGCTATTTTTGGAAATTGAAAAAATGGCAGACCATGGAGAAGATCCCCCTTTTCATGTATGAAAAGTGCCATTTTTCCAGTCATAATGAATATTTAGAATTTCATGGTGGTTTTAAGTATTCATGAAAAAGGTAACATTAGTAAATGGGCAGCATGAATTCTGGAAATAAACAACTACAAATCTCACACATTGTCCCTTTAATGCATATAACTACATAATTTTTTGATATATGGACAAAAAATTTAAAACTAGAGTTTAATTCAAAACAAATAAACTTTTTAAAAAGAGAAGTTTAAGAATATAACAAAACTACAAAATAAACTGTGAAAAAACATTTTGCACTAAATAGGCTCCAAAAATCAGACCAGTTTTTCAACTCCGTCAGTTTTTCTGTCAACTCCGTAAGATTTTCCTCAGCAATTTCAGGTGTTTTGTAAAATTTTGGGGAAAAAGCTCATTCTATAATCATTTTTTTGTTTAGGCAATAAAGGGTCATTAGATCTATACCACCATGTATTTTAACCACTTTAGGTGTTTTCCTCATGGTTGCAAAATAAAAGATAAAGTCTGAAAATGCCAATTTTTCGAGCTCTGTGTATTAATAACAGTCTTAAATTAAAATTTAAATATGTATATTACATATTAGTATACTATATTTGTCCCATCTCTCAAGAATCCCTGGTACATTAAAATAGCTTTGACAATCGCGATTCAGCACATAATTGTATTTAATTGAACAAAATAATGCAAATTACTTTACTTTTCTTATGTAAAATGCAAAACGAGGATAAGTGATCTGTGATAACAGCGCACAATGACCAGAGGTGAATTCCACTTTAATCAACACCCCATTTAACTTATCACAATGGGACATCCATCCTGCCGTGGTAGGCAATTACATATTGTCTTCCTGGGGAATTTATTATAGTCAGTTGCTTGGCGTAGTGGCTATGGTGTTGGTTTGGAGATTAAAAGGTTGCAAATTTGAATCCCATTTTGACTTTGACTGCATTACAGATTTTATTTTATACAGTGTTCCTTAGCTAAGTTAGAATATCATGCATCTTATTTTTTACTGAAATGGCTAACCTCTGGCCCAAAAGACAAGCCCACTTTTAGAATTTTCTGCGAGAATGAAGTCTAGTTAACCCTTGTGTTGTGTAAGAACAATACAGTAGTCCCTCTCATTATCTTTGCGGACAAAATTGACTGGCCTTACTCTAAATGTTAAATAAAAAAAATTGAAAGACAGAATTGGTGTGAAATTGATTTATTTCGATTCCAGTATTTAGTATGCAGTAACATTATGTGATGACAGTGAAAGCCAGATATGTGTTTAATATTTAATTGCCTCTTTTTTTAATGCTGCAAGGAAAAACTCTGAAAAAAGAGGACAAACTTTCTCTGGGTTGCATTGGTGCATCTAATGTCCACAGTGTCCAAACAAACTCTGTTCTCACAAACAGAAAAGGATCTCCCAATTAGGTAGGTAGAGATGCACCCTGAAATTCAATGCGTTTTTTTAAAGGGACACTGTGTGAGATGTGTAGTTGTTTATTTCCAGAATTCATGTTGCCCATTAACTAGTGTTACCTTTTTCATACCACCACCATCATATTCTAAGTATTCATAATGACTGGAAAAATGGCAGTTTTCATACATGAAAAGGGGGATCTTCTCCATGGTACGCGATTTTGAATTTCTAAAAATAGCCATTTTAGCTGCAAAAATGACTGTATTTGGACCATACTAGAAAATATTTGTTTATTACTTAGTAAACTTTCATGCAAAGATCAACTTTGTCAATAGGCAGCCCAATAAGCAGCATAGTTGCAGTACCTTTTTTGACCATTTCCTGCACAGTGTCCCTTTAACAACAGAGACATCAACAGTGTTAAATTCAGCACTTGTCCTCTTTTAATTCTGAAAATGTGATTTATTTCAGAATAATTAATTAAATCTGCATTGCAAAAATCATGTAAAACCTAATTCAGAATTAATCTTATTCATAAAATGCAACTTTATTCTGATTGGGTGGTTTATTCCATTTTTAATTCCAAATGGCTTTATTCCTCTTTCATGTGAACACTTTTTAATCTGCTTATGTAAAAACAATTACAGTTGTTCTGCGCGTGCTTGTTGCATTGGGATGATGCAAGTGGTAATGACGCAGACATTGCTTGTGCACACTCTGCCCAATCGAAACCTTACCTGATCCCAGATATTTGGAATTAAATGAAGGTGTTTCCATGTGAATACAAGGGAGACTATTTTGAATTCCAAACTATTTAATTCCAATCTGTTTATTCGGAATAAAAAAAAACACATAACATAAATGCAAGTGTTAAATGCAACTACTCTATTTTATTCTATTCTATTCTATTTTACTGTATTCTATTTACTGTATCCTGATGTTTTGTCCTCAATTAAGGTTTGGGACGCAGCGGTGCCCAGTGTGCATGGATGACCTCCGGGAGCCTGTGGCGCTGCCCTGTGATCACATGTTCTGCCTGGTCTGCGCAAAACAGTCCGTGGGGACTGGAACTATGTACTGCCCCCTTTGCAAGCAGCCTGTGCCTGATAACTACCGAATTCAGCCTTCAGAGGAGAAACAGTGAGGAAAAACACACACACGCACACGCACACACACACACACACACACACACACACACACACACACACACACACACACCAGACCGGGTGGCAGCACAAAAATATGCAGGGGGCGATTCATTTATCACAGGGGGCGGGGCACGCGTGCGTAATCTGAATTTGGTTCGCTCCTGGACGGCGCGTGGGCATCACCAGGCATCACCAGGTAGGCCTCCAAGAGCTTCTGAGGTGCCCACCAAGGATGTTGATAATTAGTCACGACTACAAGATTTTAGTCACAGTTAAAGGAGTAATACAGTTAAAATCATTGGCTGCGGTTTATAAAGGTGGTAAAGTGTCTTATTTTTCATTTTAAGCGTTGTCTTGCTTTAAGACAAGTTAAAAGAGGGAATATGTCGCTAAGCTAGTGAAAGTCAATGGATCCGTGTAGCATTGTAGCATGCCCTCGGGTAGCCCTTCGTAGCCTAGAGACCCTATTATTAATGATGGACATAATTTCTACTACTATTATTGGAATGATCTGAGCAGCGAGACACTCATGCAAGCACACACACCCATCCGTCCATACTGAACGCCAAATGAACTATTACACACCATGAACATACACCCACAAACCTAATCACACACTTTCATCACTGTTATTTCACCTCGATCATAGTGCAAAACAGAAGCAAAAACACACAGACGACAAAAGCATTTGTGTCTCCAAAATGTGTGTGTGGATGGCACTTTGTTAAACATAACGTTGACAGTCGATTCCCTTCCAAAGCATTCAGTTGTATGTTGCGTCTCAAATGGGTGTGAAACATTAAAGGGGTATGCCACTATTTTGGGGCTTAATACAGTTAAAATCGTTGGCTGGGGTTTATAAAGGTGGTAAAGTGTCTTATTTTTCATGTGAAGCGTTGTCTTGCTTTAAGACAAGTTAAAAGAGGGAGTATGTCGCTAAGCTAGTGAAAGTCAATGTATCCATGTAGCATTGCTACATGCTACACTGATCCATTGACTTTCACTAGCTTAAAAATAAGACACTTTACCTCCTATATAAACCCTGGCCAACGATTTTAACTGTATTAAGCCCCAAAATAGTGGCATACCCCTTTAATATGAATAAACATTGTGGATTAACCGAACTATTTTCACACGACTCTTCCATTCCCTTGAAGACTTCTTTACAAATATGTAGATTATATTGGAAAATATAGATATCCTACGCGCTCCTGCACTTCACAATCGGGTGTGTCATGGGAAAGGACTAGTAAGGGAAAGAAAGTAGCCTACCGGAGCATCTTCAGATGTGGAAGTTTCCTTGTTTTATTGGACAAGTGCCAAGACTACATGTCCACCCTGAACAAGACGTGAGAACGTTGAAACGTCTTGGCAGTTGCCAAATAAAACAAGGAAACAGAGTGACTTCTTTCTTTCCATGTGGTTATACTGGCTATGGTTATTAGTCAGAGGCGATAGTGACTGCTGTGTTACGTTCACACAGGCTCGCCACACACACACACACACACACACACACACACACACACACACACACACACACACACACACACATACACACACACACACACACTAAACTCCATCCACAAAACCAGCCAGGGGCGGAGTGGGAGGACTTTTCCCAGTGGGACAATTTTCCCCTTGGCGGCCCTTTAAAAAAAAAAAAAAATCCCAAAGCGAACAACATGGTTTCTTAACTCATTGGCTGCCAGCCATTTTCATAAAAGAGTAACTAGGAGTGCCAGAGATTTTTCAGCATTTTGGGTTTTTTTTTGAGGCTCACAGAAAATTGAGGTCTGTGTCTATGTCAACACCATACCTATCAAAACACACATTAGACGCTCATTTGTCATCAGAAAAAAACGGTGTCTCTCTACCCCTTTCCGTTCTTTCATAATCATCTGTTGAAAATAAGTGGAATTCACCAAAATGCTGCTTTCTAGCCAAAAAGCTGAGAAAACGGCATTAAATGATCTAGTGGAAGGAGCCTTAGCCCATTGGATAGTCATAATTATTAATGTATTTAGCCTATGGGGTAGACATGCTGGACCGGACACTGTACAGTGCGTGAAGGAGTTAGGGTTATCTTTACCACCCACATGCACCGACACAAGGGGCTACGAGTAGGACAGAAAGATGTTCTGTGGAGTAGGAGCATCAGCAGACTGATTATAGGCCTCGGGGAAATGCGTAAAGCAGCGCGTTTGGCAGCCACTTGTGCACTATCGTGTCTTACTTAGGCGAGCAATAGAAAAGCACCGCGGGAAATGGGACCAATAATCGTAAATTAGGCTAGAGTTGTTATTTCGTTTTGGTTTTCTCGTTTATTACTTGTTCTGTTTTGAGTTGGGAAAAGGAAAATCAACATAACTTCCCATTTTTTGGCCATATGGAAAAACGGGAAAACAAAATATGGAGTAGAGGTGCTCCGATCACCATTTTTTGGGTCCGATCACCGATACCGATCACCAAAAATCTTTATCTGCCGATTACCGATCATTGCCGATCACAAAAATGATTTCCTATTTTTTTAATAGCCTATTAATTATCCTTATTGAATACCATTTCTGCCCATAAACCAATCAATCTTAATTTGCACATGTCTATTATTAGGCTATTATTATTATTATTATTATTATTATTATTATTATTATTATTATTATTATTATCTTTCAGACTAGTGTTGGTAATACAGTCTACAGTATTAATCAATGTATAAGTTATTGCATAGAATAACTAAACTATTTAAGATTGAATTGAAACTGAAACATTACATCAAATAGTCTTCCACATACGAGAAAAAAACAACCTGTCGCTTTAAATGAGCAGCCTCGTGAGGAGAGCCCCTCCCCTCTCTGTCACCGTCCACAGTTGCAGTGCTCCACTACCGTTCTGAATCTCTCTCTCAAGTTTTAACCACATCTGTCGCCGTTTGGTGTTTCAGCGACTATCAAACTAATCGACTGACTGCCAATTACAACTTTGAAAACAATAATTGACATGTTTGTGCTGACAACGTGAAGTTGTCGCGTGCTGACCAAGGCAACTACACAGGTTATAACGTAACATGGCTCACTGGCGAGTACTCAATCGCAAATTACATTGTCACTCAGGTAAACGGCGCATGGATCGTAAAATCAGATCATTGTTGATGCAGATATGGTTATGAATGGTGGAAATGAAGGGGGGAATGGCGAAAAGTTATAGACAAGCAAAGATGCCTTCTTTTGGTGCAGTTGCAGCTGTGCGGAGCCAGCGCCTACATGCAGCGCCAGGTGTAAAGGCAAATGGTTGCGTGAGGAATTTAATATCTCTCGATCGGTTTTTTGATCGGCATGTTTTTCCGATCACCGATCAGGCTATTTTTGGCCATTATCGGCCGGTCATGATCGGCAGCCGAGCAATCGGAGCACCTCTAATATGGAGTCGTTATTTCGTTTTCCGTTTGCCAGATTGAATGGAATAATTGAATGATCGGATGATACACGGACCCGCAATAAACCAACAAAATGAGCTTAACCTAGCTAAACTACTTCTTCAAAGCAAAACCATGAGCCCAAGTCGACAAGCCACTGCCTGCTAAATTAATATCCAATAACCAATACCTTAAAACGCTATCTTGATTGCAGGACTTCTTACATATTCCACTTTAATCCAAATGGTTTACACACCCAGCACTGCTAGCAAGCAATGGGGATTTAAAAAAATTGCATTGCTAATTCAGAATCTCGTGTAGGCTATGGTAAAGCATTTTCTTCCGTTTCTTCAGAGATTAGTTATGTCACCCACATCCAAAATGTGTCACATACAAATGTGCGTGTACTAATTATATTATTTCAACTGTAAGGAGATACAACAAATCAATGTTATATCAAAAACCCACTACTGAAAAGTGAACAGCTATTACTGTAGCAGAGATCTGGCGGCAGTAAACTGGAGGACGTACACGAGCTACGGTGTGCTTTAGGGGATATACGTGTAGAGGTTGCAGGGGGGGCAACCTCCATTCCGACATACTGCCATTCCAACAGTATTTGATTGTCATTCCGAGCCATTTTGAGGCATTTGAACATTGTTGCAAGTACTTAGAGGCGCGTGAACAATGTTCTAACTCAATTGACATTTGCAACAATGTTGCTACATGAGCGGAAGTGGAGAGTGACAGAGCAATTACAAGAATAGTGTAAAATTTAGTGTTTAATTTTGTCACGGTCCAAATACCCTTACAGGTAGGGTCTGAAAACAGTTCCTGCAAGCTGGAAAAATGTTTTTTGCAATAAAAAGTCAATGTCGGAATGGCGGTATGTGGGAATGGCGGTATGTAACCGAGGTTGCAAGCTTCTGACTTGCAAGTTGATAATTAGGCCTATTGTGCCTAATGCAAATATTTTATTTTTTTAAAGGAAGACTAAAAGGCTGTGCCCGATCAAGGGCGTAACTTTATGCTGACAATTGGGGGGGTCAAGATTTCCATCTAAATGAATTAAATGGCTAAACAGTTTTCTTCAGTATTTGCATGTACAGTTATGTATGTTACCTGGTCATTTGTGCCTCCTGCGCTGTCTCTCTCTGTACTCTCTCTCCCTGTTTTTGGTCATCCGATTCTCCTTCGCCTCGTTCTCTCCCTCTGTCTTCAACTGATGCACTTCCTCCATCACCTCCTTTCTATTGCTCAACTGCTATATCTCCTCCGTTGCCTCTCTCTCCTTCAACTGCTGCACCTCCTCTGACACCTTCATACTCTATCTCTTGAACAGGTTAACCTCCTTTGTCACCTCCTTCTCTCTTCCTCTCCTCTGTGCTTCCTCGTCTCTCTCTCTAGACACCCGTCTCTCTCTCATCACCTGTACCTCCTTGGCCTTGGATCTCTCTTTGGTGACCTGCAAAATCAAGTTTTTGAACCTGATATAAAAAAAACCTCAGTTAATGTTCAAATGGCTTGGCAGCAAACTCACATCAGAGTTTTAGAGAATGCATTTTCCCAATCAGGCTAAAGTCAAGCTGTCAGAAAATCTCCATTTGTAATGTGGCATATAGCAATAAAGCAAAGATGAGTTAATGAATTAATTAATTAATTAAAAACATTCCTACCCTTTGCTTAGTAGGCCTAATTCATATGATCAGAAGAAAGCTACAGTCAGAGATGGTTGATAAAATCTTTGATGCAGTGCCAAATATGAATGACATATCCCAACCATCAATCACTAATCAGGATGCTGCACAAATAGGATCTCTTGTCTGCTGTTCGCCATGTTGTTAATCATATGATCAGAAGAAAGTTGCTGTGGTAGAAATTAAAGTAGCCTGCTGGCTACATAATATCCCATACCCATTATTTATACAATTGACTGTTGTTTTTTTTTTTTATAACTAAATATACAGTGGCGACTGGCGACAAAAATATTGAGAGGACCTCCTCTGTCTCACTCCAAGCACAGCCACGCATAGTGTCACGCGAGGAAGGAACCCCTTGTCTCCCCAACCCTCTCTCGTGTCTCTCTCTTCATTACTTCACTGGCGAAACAAACTGTAATCGCTTGGCTGTTGTCAACAAATGCGATTTTGAAAACAAAATATAATGCCACAATACATCTTATTTAAAATGGATGTGTTTACTATTGGTGTCAAAAAACTTACAGGCATTTTGGTTCAGCTGCATTGAACAAGCTTCTCATTTGAAGTGGATACTATCATAGGAAATCACGCAGGCAACTGGACAGGGGGTAACCAAAAACTACTTAAATGACGTGAAATAAAACAAACAGACGTCCGATTGCTAGGGTTTCACAAAATGTGTTGGTTTGAGGGAGTAAATATCCCAAGTGCTAGCCATCAACGTCCAAAATAGCCAGCCACGTCCAGTGTTATTGAACTAGCTGTCTGTCGTAACCTAGCATAAAATAGCTATATAACTAACTGACAGGCAGAAAGGCAGTGGTACAATAGGTTCTCAAAACACTCGGAAATAATATCTCTTGTGCCAAAGACGCATCCACGCATGATCATGTGGCAATTGCAAGTTAAAAGTAGAAAAAAACAATTAGTCAATACTTGATAAAGCTGATCGCTAATCAGTTTGAATTTGGGATAGTGGAGAAGAGGATTACCCATTGAGAGATTCCCTGATTGTCGCTCCCAACGCAGGACGCTCCCCGGTCGGCTCGCTCCCACTAGCCAGACTATCGATCCCACCGCCATATAACGGAGCTAGTTATCTTTTTGATGTTAGTTTTTTGTTTCTAACCCTAACCCTAACCTTAACCCTAAACCTAACCCTAACCCTAAATTGCTTGTATGTGGCAGTGTATGATAATACGTGAAATATAAACGGGTGGGACTACACGTCCGGGAGTGATAGAAACACCTGGGACTACACGTCCGGGAGCGATCTCAGTTGGGAGTGTCCATCTACCTCCCCCATTGGATGTACACAACTAACGCAGATTTGGGGAATACCAAGGGGGGCAGGGGGGGTTACATTACAACATGATTAAACATAACTGAACGAAACTATTTTTCACTATTTTACATAAAATGGGTAAAGTTCTTCATGCAAGACAAGTACTGCAATTATATAGGGGGGGTTGTACAATTATATAGGCCTAAGGGGGGTTATATTGTCAGTGTTTGAAGTCTGGGGGGGTCAAAACCCCCCTAACCCCCGTGGAAATTACGCCCATGTGCCCGATCGCTTTAATGACGTTGCCAAAAATATTGACAATAATTCAAAGGCAATATTAAAACATGTATGGATGAATACGGACCACCCAAGGGGGCGGGGTTGATGCCTTAAGGGGAGTGATGCGCCTAAACACCCCCCCGTGGCGCCGGGTGTGACACACACACACAAACACACAAACAAACACACACGCACACACACACACACACACACACACACACACACACACACACACACACACACACACACACACACACACACACACACACACACACACACACACACGCATTTGCTTGTTGTTTGAAAGTACGGTGGCATAAACATGTATGTGTCTGTGTGTCTGTGTGTGTCTCTGTATGTGTGTGTGTGTGTGTTTCAGGGCTCTGATCTCTTGTTACAGCCACTTCAGGCAGCGCTGCAATGCCTTCTTCATTGCTCTGGTGTCCAGTGGGTGTTTCCGCCATGACACTCCACCCAGCCGAGAGGTCATTTGCCACCTCCTCTCATTCCTCATGGCGGACGCAGGGACAATAACCACCACAAGTGAGACACACATACGTATGTACACATACACACATTCATCTGAGACACACACACACACACACACACACACACACACACACACACACACACACACACACACACACACACACACACACACACACACACACACACACACACACACACACACACACACACACACACACACAAAATCCTGAACCACATCTCTTCTCAGGTAATAAGAGTGGCATGCTGACGAAGGCTCTGTCTCCGTTTGATGACGAAGTGGACAAGAACCCAGTAGTCCGCTCAGTGATACTCAAACTTCTCCTGAAATACAGGTGCGCCCCATAGGGTTTATCTTTTTTTGGCCATCTTTGTGGTGGATTTGTGGACTTTGTGGACTTTCTGAACTGTGTGTGTGTGTGTGTGTGTGTGTGTGTGTGTGTGTGTGTGTGTGTGTGTGTGTGTGTGTGTGTGTGTGTGTGTGTGTGTGTGTGTGTGTGTGTGTGTGCGTGTCTGTGTGCATGTGTGTGTGCGTGTAGTTTTGAAGATGTGAAGGAGCACCTGCAGCAGCACCTGATGGATGTTGAGCACAGCAAGCTACTGGAGGAGTCTGACAAATCAGAGCTTTACTCACTCTACATCCACTGCTTTGAGGTGTGTGTGTGCGTGGGCGTGTGTGTATGCGCGCAGGTGTGTGTGAGAGAGAGAGCTCAATAGGTGGTGGGCCCAGTCTCGTATCTTGTCAGTTCGTTGGTGTTAACGAGTGGCAACTTTGTTTTTGCTTACATAACCCCCTGACAACCCATTAATCAATATTTTGGCTGTTGCCATCCTCAAAACTTGCACATTGATTTATAAAAATGACAACAAAAACTAGCTGACCGAGTGACGTCACGTCAATGCAAAGTCAACGAGGCAGAATACAGCTAGCGCGTGCATGCTACCCGGAACCGTCAGATTTCATGGCAAAAAGTTACAAGTTGGGGGGTAAGTGGGCTCACTTGTGGTGTACATGCAAAAAAAATATTTTCCTCAAACTTTCAGAAGTGCTCTTTTTCGCTGTTAGTGTTCGACTGTCTGACCATCATTGGGCAACGAGAGATAAATATCAAAAAGAGGACAGGTCTGTTCCCTCAAAGTAATAGAGCAACGAGGTGACGGGTGTAGATCAATTCGCCAAAAAACTACGTGTCAGTAAAGAAATGCAAGCTGTGCTATTTTTTCCAGTAACAGGGAAATGGTCAGGAATGAAATGCCTACGTTGTTTCAATGATTAGGTGAATTATCTGCCTATGAAAAAAGCCAGATATGCGGATAAATATTCCCTTTTCAACTTTGAGGGGCGGAGACTTCCCATTGACTGTGCATTATGTGACGTCACCCCCAGTCTTTTTTATTTTCGTTATTTTT
>NW_026944813.1:2500-10387 GCF_034702125.1 Engraulis encrasicolus
AGGGGCTCTAGGTAGGATTAAAAGTTTAATTAATCACTGTCCCGAGTCAGCCGATGCTTATTAGTAAGTGGAATGACTCTCGCGACCTCTTTCGCGGTCTGCTGTCAGAGAAACCCAAATGCAACTTTTGACAGAGCGGTCCGAGCAAGTGTCGTGGGAAACAATTCTCATACGAAAAATCGCTTGACATACGGTAATCAGATTTGTATCAACTGCTGGTAGTCCTTGATGAAAAACATTCTCACAGCGAATTTATTTAAACAGTATTTTTTTCATGCTTGTGTAGATTTTGAGACAGGCATGCCACGGGCACAGCGCAAACGACGTCATCCTTCATTGTGCCCCTTTAAGCTAGCACAGATTCTACATAGCAGACACGTGATTGTGACGACACTTCAACTTGGTGACTACTGACATTTTAATGTCCTTTAGTTACCTTAAGTCACCCTTGATGGATAAAGCTGGGTGGATTTTAAAAAAGCAAGACAAACACACGCACAGGCACAGGCACAGGCACTCGCGCGCACACACACACACACACACACACACACACACACACACACACACACACACACACACACACACACACACACACACACACACACACACACACACACACACATTGATGATGTCACTGAGGTCTCGTGGATGAACCACAATAAACTTTTGAAAAAACACACACTCCACCATCCACCCAAAAACACTTCCCCTGTCACACACATTCACACATGCCGTGGTTGATGATGTGTATAGGTGGTGACAGAAGTGACCAGCTATTAAGACAAGAAATGAAAGCTGTAAGCCCTCGATGACCAACAAGAACACCCACCAGAGGAGACACAGGAAGTGGGCTAATGTCAGTGGGCACCAAGTATAGCTTGCTCACCTTCTCAGCAGAAATTGCATGCCCACACACACACACACAACACACACACACAACACACCAACACACACACACACACACCTACACACACACACACACACACACACACACACACACACACACACACACACACACACACACACACCCTCTACGACCAACAATAATACTCACCAAAAGAGCAGCAGAGCACAGGTAGTAGAGTTCTCATGGTGGCCACCAGTAGCCTGCCTTTCAACCTCACCCACACGCATCCACGGCCGCACCGCACACACCACACACCACACACACACACACACACACACACACACACACACACACACACACACACACACACACCACACACACACACACACACACAGGGGCTAGCTACTCACGGCGGGCACTAGTAGTTTGTCCACCTCCTCCACGGCCCTTTTCAGCTTGATCTCGGCCCGGTTCTGGGCGTCCTCCACCGTGATCAGCACATGCAGGTCCTCATTCAGGTGCTCCCAGTTGGGCTTACCCCGGTTCTGCTCCTCCTGATGGAGGGATGGAGAGAGAGAGAGAGAGAGAGAGAAGAAGAGGGAGAGAGAGAGAGAGAGGAGAGAGAGAGAGAGAGGTTTGTGATTTCATTGTTGTTTTTGGTTTACATTAATAGTTGTAAGATTCAAGATATTTCTTGGTATAAACACTGCAAAGACAGAATTGTACAAGAACAGCGGTGCCTACAAAAAGAAAAGTCAATTCAGTTTACAGACAGAGGGAAACAGAGGAGAAATGGAAAGATGGAATGAGAAGAGAAAAAGTGAGAAGTGCAGGGAATGAGAGAGAGAGAGAGAGAGAGAGAGAGAGAGAGAGAGAGAGAGAGAGAGAGAGAGAGAGAGAAAGATTGCTGTTATCATGTTGTTCAGTGCCGATTAGCCCTGTTCTGTTCCTCCTGATGAAGGGAAAGAGTTAAAACTACAGTTGTGATTCATGAAACCACTACTGTTTACTATGCTGACAAGCAGGTCCACTGTGGAGCACACACCACACACACGCACACACACGCACACACACACACACACACACACACACACACACACACACACACACACCACACACACGCACGCACACACACACACACACACACACACACACACACACACACACACACACACACACACACACACACACCACAAAGTAATTCATATATTGCTGCTCAGCATGACTCACAGACAAACAGTTTTCTTCACAATAAAAAAAACTGTGCGTACAGTTGGTATCCACATGTATGATTGAAGTGGGCTATCTATTTAAATAATAATGATAAGTATTGCTTCATGTCTCTCATGAGGATACATGTGGGCCAGGCCCTGAGCAAATGCACACCAATGACCTAGCAGGTTTTAATAGCATTAGCCACTGGCGGCTCTGTGTAATGAGCATGGGTGATATTTACTGATGCTGACAGCATGGCCTGAATTCAATCAGCGCCATTTAGCAGCTAAAGGTTAGGCCACCTCTGGGGCATCTTGCTGCTAAATAGTAGCACTCCTCCGCACATGTCAGGCAATAAATTATGCCGAATACCACTTGGCCTCGGTGCAGGGCGGCCAGGGGGTGGCAAGAAGCATGGCAAGCTAACACACACTAAAAGATGTGCAGCCATGGCCCCTGGTTGGGATTGGTTTAAATCCCGGCCTTCGGGCAAAGAATCTTCATTAGATTTTACAACTAGAGATCGTCGCCTGTATTTCTTGGTTCCTGTGACATTAGGTGAACGCCCCTTTAGGAGATTTTCATTTAGGGGGCCTTTGGAGACTTTGGGTTTCCCCTTGGCGCTGTAGATGGGGGCAGGTATATATGAAAGACACTACCAAAGCCCAAAAAGAGAGAAGCGGGGGAAACACCCCTTTAGGAGACTGAACTTGGCACCTTTTTTTGCTTTGGCTTTGGTGTGGTTGGCACCCCTCAGTTATTCGATCCGATTCGGGAGGTGAAATTCGTTCGATTCGATTTTTGCGTCTGTCCGATTAAATTCTAAAGCTTTGCTGCTTAATTTCTAGAAAGAAAACAATTTTTAATCAGTCTGGAGGAAATAAAAGTGTAGATATGAAAACAAATTGGCTTTTTTTCTGTATCCAGTAATGCGCACTCCTCTAAACATGACGGGCAAAAATTTGCCAAAAAATTTGGGCCTTTGGTGTGGGTCCCCAGGGGTGGGTGTGTGGAAAAAAAATTGGCAAAGATTGTGCTGAGGTTGGCATGGTAAACAGTGAAGGGTGGGTCTTGGGATCGGGGTTGGGGTTTGAACCCAGTCTTGCAGTCTGTAAATCACCACCTTTAGCCGAGTCCCCATGGGCTTTTAAATATTAAATAGCGCACCCCCCCAGACTATCAGGACAACATATTTTTATAAAATTTTGGGGTGTCAAGTAGGAGGGCAGGGTGGAAACAGTGAATAAAACGTTTAAATTTCAAGGCATACTCCCTCATCCGTCATTTTTTATTAAAGCCCACCGGGAAAAAACTCCATTGTCTTGTGACACTCACTACAAAAGAAAGATGCTCATTGCACAAAAAAATTGTTTAATTTTTGCCTCCCTGTGCAAGGCAGCACCCCCAAACGGCCCCCGGGAGCAGTTGGGGGGCGGTTTCCCGTCGGGTCCTCACTCATAGGGAGGAGGGGGGGAGAGCGGGTTTAAATACTACCTTTAAAACCTGATGGTTGGGAAAAACGCAAACGCCTGCCCGTTTACCTTGACCCCCCAAAATACGTGCAGACAAATTTACGGGTGCGTATGCGTGCGTCCCTGCGTGGTGTGTGCGTGCTGGTCTAATAGGGTGTGTTACCCCTTTTAAAAAAAACAGGAATGCGCACCATGGGCACAGGTGCTGGACCAAACAAAAGACACAAAAAGGGAAAAAGGAAAGGTCCGCAACACTTTTTGTGCCCCCAAAATGTAATAATTGTTTTACCACTTGCCCCGAACCAAAATAACAAAAAAAGGGCTGAAGGTTTCACATGAGGTTTTTCGGGAAGGAACTTGACACAGACCCCCAAAAAGACCCTTAAACCCCAAGGGGGTTTTTTGAAGGAAACCTTTTTGGAGAAAGCACTTGCTCAAAGGGCTCCCGGGTTTTTGTACAAATTTTGCCGCACAATCCCCCCCAAAAACACACACCCCCCCACACACGCCCACCGCCACCCCACACACCCACACAAACACACACGCCCAAAACGCCCACACCCCCCCCAAAACACACACCCCCCAACACCCCCCCGCACCACCACCCCCAACACACGCCCCTTTTCAGATGAGGAAAACAAAGGCAGTAGGAGCCCCAGATTTCAGCAAAAAAACACCCCAACTAAAGCACAGTGTTTAGGGGCTCGGCCGGGACTGAAAATGCGTCGGGGAAAAAAAAAGATAAAAGATGTGTTGAGTTAATAATGCCCAAGAATGAAAAAAAAATTTTTGAAAAAAATATTGTATTCAATCCCCATTCAAAAAATATCCCACGCCTGTTCACACACGCACCCTCAGGTGACGCCTCACTTCTTCAAAATTCCCCCGTTCAAATGCACACTTGTCGTTATACTAAATAAAAAAATGTGTATAAAAAAAAACCCACCACACACAACACAACACACCCCACCCACACCCAAACACCCCCCACACCCCCCACACACACACACACACACCCCACACACACACACACAACACACCACACACACACCACACCAAACACAAACACACACGGGTTTCGTTTAAAAAAAAACATAAAGCATGCCAGATAAGTAGCATTTCTCTCCCCCTGTAAATTTGTGCCGTAGTGGGTGTGTTGTGTGGTTGTGTGTTGTGTGTGTTTGTGTGTGTGTGTGTGTTGTGTGTGTGTGTGTGGGTGTGTGTGTGTGGTGTGTTGTGTGTGTGTTGTGGTGTGTGTTTGTTGGTGGTGTAGGTGTGTAGCTGCTTCAAATTTTTTTGTGGGGGTTTCAAAAAGGGAAATGAAAAAAACAAAATATCTAAATTTACCCCATGCCTTTTTCCCGGGCGACAGTAATAGATGCAGAATCTATAGTCTGGCGAAACAAATTTTTTGTCTTTTTCGGGTCAGTGCTTCCAAATTTTTATTTGGTCCACCTTGTTCCAAAATTTTTTTTTTTTTTTGCAAATGGTTGAGGCCCCGTAACACTCAATTTAAGGGTTCAATATCATACACGACTACTTATTTTTACAAAATTATGACCTATCTAGTGTAGCGATGAGTAAGTTTGATTTTTTAATGTTACAAATATAGCTATGTTTGTTTTTGGGAAAAAGCTGAAACATTTTTAGAAATCCCCGGGACCATTGGGGTATCAAAGGCCCCCCAGTGGTCCTCAGACCTGGCCCCACCCTTTGGAACAACTGCTTGATGTAGCTGAGGGGCACATTACCTTCTATCTGACAATCTGTTTAAGAAAACAAGAATCCAAAAAAAACCCAAAAAGCTGGAATATGACATGCTGTCGTCTCCTTCCCCCAAACAAAACCCGTCCCTTTTCCTCCGAAAATTCCCTTTGCCCTCACTTAGGCCGGGAAAATATCCACATGTACGGCGTGGGCGCGGGGGTGTGTGTTGTGTGCGTGCGTGGTGCGGTGTATGCATGTGTGTGCTTCATGGTGTTGGGGCCTCAGTTGACACAAAAGTGGAGGGCAAAAGCATAGGACATTTTAAACCAAAGCAGCTGCACGCACACCCCACGCGCCAAACCACAAATAAAAGGGAAAGATAGTATGAATTGGGTGGTGGTGTGTGTGCTTGTGTGGGTGTGTGTGTGTGTGTGTGTGTGTTTTTGTGTGTGTGTGTGTGTGTGTGTGGTTGTGGGTGGGGAGAGAGAGAGAGAGAAGGAGGGAGAGAGAGGGGGGGAGGGAGAGAGAGAGAGGAGGGGTTGTGTGTGTGTGTTTTGTGTGTGTGGTGTGTGTGTGTGTGTGTTGGGTGTGTGGGGTTTTTGTTGTGTTGTGGTGGGGTGTTTGTGCTTGACGCCTTGTTTGTCTTTGACAGAGGGTAGGTAAAATGGAGTGCATGGGTCCTTATGTTCAAAATTTGCTCTGTGTTCAAGGATTTGGCCCATTCCGCACCCCAACCTACATACCCCGCACACCTACACACGCACACATGCCGGGCGCGCCACCCAAAACCCGCGGCGCCACACACCACCACACACACCACACGGTCTGTGACCACACACCCCACACTCTCTCTCTCTGCTTCTCTCTCTGTCTGTTTTCCCCTTCTTCTCAAATTTTTATGCACAACCCCCAAAACCCACCACCCACACACACACACACCACACACACACAAATATTTTTCTATCTCTCTTAGTAAAGGCCGGGTTTTGTGAAAACATCAGGAGAAGCATTGGGCTGGCCCCAATCGGTGCTTTTCTTTTGTGTCTTTTCGGGGGATTCCCTGAATCATCACAAGGAAGCCTTTAAATAAAATGCTTTTAGCAAACGGCTTTTCTTTTGGACATAAATGTTGTGAATGGTGTGTGTGAATGACTTTCTTTCGTGTGTGTGTGTGTGTGTGAGGGGGAGAGGGGGGAGAGAGAGAGGGGTAAGAGAGAGGACAAAAGGGGAAGGAGCGGAGGGGAGAGGATGACAGAGAGAGAGAAAAACGTAGGAGGAAGAAGTTGAGCTAGGCGCAATCAAGGTTTGGCTCTCAAAGGAGATTGAGTGGGGCTTTTATGGGGTGCCATTGCCATGCGCAATGGGAGAGGGGTATGATCAAGACTCCCCCGGGTTTTATGGCTGTGTGTGTGGGTGGTTGTTTTGTGTGTGTGTGGTTGTGGTGTGTGGTGTGTGTTTTGGTGTGTTTTGGTGTGTGTGTGTGTGGGGGTGTGTGTGTGTGTGTGTGTGTGTGGGGGGGAGAGAGGGAGGAGGGGAGGAGAGAGGGGGAGAGAGAAAAAAGAGAGAGGGGAGGGGGAAAAGAGAGAGGGAAAAGGGGGGAGAGGGGGAGAGAGAGCGGGTGGGGGGGGGGGTAGAGGGGGACAGGATAGAAGACCTAGAAGCAAGGGGTGAATCCCAGTACACAGGGAGGCTTACGGAAAGCACAGAAAGGGCTGAAAGGAGCAAGGCGGGCTTTGGGCAAGGCAAGCGTTGAGGATTCTGGGTGTGTTTTGTTGCCAGGTGACGATGATTACCTAGTACAGGAAAGTATTGGTAGATGACCCTCGCAGATTGTGTCCTTCATAGGAAAATAGCCGGAATTTTTGGCTACCAAAAAATCTTTTGACATACGGCCAACCTCACCCCACAAGGGTTTTCCAGGCAGGCACCTAAAGCCTCTGTGTGTGTCAAAGTGAGCAACACAAGTAATGTTCGTTAGATGTAAAAAGAAACGTCTTCTGTTCGGGAACACAATGATAGCAAATGGTGTCCCCTAGAAGGCACTGTGTTTTTGGGGCCTGTGACCCGGCTGAACGGTATAGGGTTCGTTAGCTGTTCTAGTTGAGCTGGGGGGTATTTCCCAAAAAGGGGATTGCAAAAAGGGGGAATTTTAATGTTGTGGGTATATAAGCTATGATGTACAAAAAATGCAAAACTACTTTGAAGGGATGCTGCGGCCTAACCCCTTTTGGGGGTTTAAAATTACAACGCCTACCTGCCTCCCTTCTCGCTTCAAATGTTTTAACTGTTTTTAATGTTTTCAACTGTTTATTATTAGAAAACCCCTAAATCTTTAGGGCATCTTTTAAAAAAACGAAGCCCTTAAGATATCTTTTTTTTTGCTTGTAATTGAAGGGATGGCGGTCCATTTAAAAAGTGAACCCGGGGCTTTGTGCTACCCGTGTGTTTGGTCGGGTTGTGGGCTACACCTGGTGTTTTTTTACAGCATGGATGTTGGCTGGTCTTAAAAATTAAAAATTTAGATGGTTTTTCCGCTCTGTTTAAAAAAACGAAAACTTTGTGGGCAAGAATACACACACCAGTCGTAAATGTACGGTGTGGACACTAGCTGACACACGCTACGATGACATGAAAACACGAAAAAGA
>NW_026944814.1:0-10300 GCF_034702125.1 Engraulis encrasicolus
GAATTTTAAAAGTCAGGCATCGAAATCTACAATTCTTGAATTAAGCGAATTTGAAAGAGCTGGCTGGGGTCCTATTAACATTGAGTTGAAAGCAGAGGAGGTCCTTGTTGCCAGAAACTTTCTAGCTCACAAAGCAGATGCTGGGTATACACCCCAAGACATGCTGGCTGTACACAATCTCCTCAGTGCAGACATGTTCCCGTCGCTGAAAGAAGTCCTCCAGGTAGCTCTGACTTGCAGCCAAGTGTGAAGTCTACGCAGCGCCAATTAAAAGTCAAGTCAAGTAGGGTTATTGTCAATTTCTTTACATGCATCTGGTTCATACAAAGAATTTGAAATTACATTTCTTGCTTTCCCATAAAGACATAGATTAATTAAGGTAAGGACATAGACAGTGTAGACATAGACAGTACTTATACCATGGACTTAAGACAGTATGGACATAGACCGTGCTCATACAGACATTTAAAGTGCAAGGACTGGACAACAGAAGACTTGTAGAGGACATAACATTAAGAGGTATTTGTTGTGTTTTTGTGCTTTTCCTAAAAAAGTCCGTTATAGCGTTTCTGACAATGGTAATAGTAGACATTTTGAAGAAAATAAAATATAACAAAGGTCTGTCAAGTACACACAGCAGCAGTGTGTGTGTGTTGGTGTGTGGTGTGTGTGTGTTGGTGTGTGTTTGTGTGGTGGTGTGTGTGTGTTGTGGTGTTTAGTGTCCCAAAGGTCGAAGGTTGCGGTTGGTGCGTTCTTGTTTGTGTGTTGTTCGTTTGTGTCTGTGTCTGTGTGTGTGTGTGTGTTTGTGTGTGTGTGTCTGTGTGTGTGTGTGCAGTGTGTGTATGTTGGGGTTTAGTGCAGAAAGTGCATGAGTTGGATGGTTCTGTGTGGTTTTGGGGTTTGTGGGGGTTGGGTGTGTGGTGTGTGTGGTGGTGGTGTTGTGTGTGTGTGGGGGTTGGGTGGGGGGGGTTTGGGGTGTTGTGGGTTTTGTGTGTGTGTGTGGTGTGTGTGTTGCCCCCTGTTTTGAGTTAAGTGGCCAGGTTGAAAAGAGCGTTCAGTCAACATAGTATCGTAGTGCAGGTGGAATGTTCAGGTCGCGTATATGGTGGTGGACGGGATGGGGGGGGGGGGGGGTTGTCAGTGGCCGTTGCTGGGCCTAGAGGGCTGCACCGTTGGCGGGTGGTGGGGGGGGTTTGTCAGTGGCCTTGTGGCTTGGCTAGAGGGGCTGATACAAGTGGAGGGGAGAAGATAGGTTTGAGGAGAGGGCAGTGGTTGGTTGGAGTGTATTTCACGCCATTCTTTGATCGCTTGGTGCATTGTGCTGCTTGTGCTTCTGGCTGATTGTGCTGCTTTTGTGCTTTGAGGGAGGTGTTCGTCTTCTTGATCGCTTGGTGCATTGTGCTGCTTTAGCGTCGCCAGCCGGGTGGTACGGGAACCGGAGGCGCCCCTGTACCTCTTTCGTTTTTTCCATGAGGGCAGGAGCTGAACAGTTTGGTGTGCAGGGTGGCTTGTGTCTTTGATGGATCATCAGTGCTTTGCTCCTCTCCGGGTGAAGGGCGTTGTGGTGTAAAATGATCCTGCAGGGAGGGGAGTGGTACTCCAATGACTGTGGTCTTCTTCGCTGTGTTCCACAAACACGCTGGAGTGTTCTTCCTGTTTTTTCTTTCTCCTCCGTGCAGGCTGCTTCCCTCTCCTCCCCACACTGGTGATGGGGGGGGGGGCAGGTTGGACACGACGCTCTCTTATGGTTCTCTGTAGAATGTTGTCATGATGCTGAGGGTGTAGCACGTGTAGCACTAAATGTACCTCTCACATGAGCAGGCTACTTATCAGGCACAGTTCAGAGACCTAGTCCTGGTTCACACCAGACGGTGATTTATGTTGTAGCTTCCGTCGGCGTCCCCCTGGCGGATGCATGAGCTACAAACACTACCGTGAGTTACCGTTGATTTCGAAGCAATTACATTCTCAGCCTATTTTTGGTTTTGAGACGGAGCGTGCTCTATGGGCTGTGTACCCCTGCCCTTGGTCACACTATACGGCGGAATCTACGCAACCTGTCACAGCACTAGCTTTGCATCAGTGGTGGCAGGATGCCTTGCCCTCAAGCAGTCTGCTCTCCTCACTCGAATGTTTGGACAACTGCTTACAGCATTCGCTCTGCTCCACACGACACTCCTGCCTCGACAAAACCTCCTGTGGCCCACTAGTCACTAAAAACCTGCAAGACCTTCACAAACCGCGACCATGGCTTGGGACCAGAAAAAAAGGGACCATTCCGAGCTCTACGTACCAACCCTCAGAGCGGGCAGAAAGGAAAAGGGCGCAAAACAAACCCGCAACCCATCTGATCTCGAAAAACGTAGATCTCTACTAGCCTCCTTCTCCGCCTCTGTAACAGCTGCCAAGATGGACCTACTACAAACGACAAGATCAGCAAACACTTACAGACCCACTGTAAGTTGTCTTTCTACATTCAAGTCACTGCTCAACCCTCCCCCCGCCCCCTCTCCGCCACAGACCTGAAACCCAGACAAACTTTGCCACCTTCTCTTCACTGGGTGAAAAGGACGGCAAACTATTAGCAAGCAACTTCTGTGAGCCAGTCCCTCGCCGTACAGAAGACAGACCCCCCCCCTGGAAAAACACGGCGACTCCTGCAACACTTCATGAATTCACTCTGCTCACATCTGAAGAAGACGTTTCCTCCAAAACTCATCACCAGAAGCCGTCCCACCACCTGCCTACTAGACCCAGTGCCCACAAACCTTCTTCAACGGACATTGCCCAAACAGTGGTCCCAGCAATCCACATCCTCCATCATGAACTCCTCACTCCTCCCTCCGGCAACTGTCCCCTCCGCCCTTCAAACCAAGCAAGGGTTGACACCACTTTACTGAAGAAGTCCTACAAACTGAACCCTGCTCATGGTCGAAAACCTACAGACCTTCTCAACTGCTTCCCTTCCTATCCAAGACGCTAGAAAGGGCAGTTTGCAAAGCAGGTCACCAACTTCCTAAAACACAGAACGGCATTACTGGACCCAAAAACAATCTGGTTTTCAGAAGTGGTTCATTCCAAACCTGAAACTAACTGCGTTACTCTCAGTGAGAATGAAGCTCTAAGGACTCTGGCAAGACGGAAGGACCTATCCTCTGTCCTCATACTACTAGACCTGTCTGGCAGCCTTTGACACAGTAAACCACAAGATCCTCCTGAGGATACTCAGAGCCGATGGGAATCACAGGCGTTGTCCACCTCATTGTTTCAACTCCTATCCTTCTCTGGGAGCTCGGGCACCTTCAGTGTGTCATGGCAAGGCCGAAGCTGTCTACCGACTCACATTCCTCTCTCCAGCTAGGCGTACCCCATGGAATCAGATTGCTGGCCGCGACCCTTCTGTTTGCAATTATACACCTCGCTGTTCCTCCCTGGGGACGTGTCATTCCAAAAACAGCATGGGTTTCTCCTACACACTGCTATGCTGATCGACACCCCAGATGTACCTGTCGTTTCCGACCAGAGGACACCACCGGTTTCTGGAAGCATCTCATCTGCTGCCTCACCGGACCTTGGTCAACCATGGATGAAGGGACCACCACCTACAGCTGAACTGGCCAAGACAGAGTTCCTGGTGATCCCAGCTAAAGAGTCGCTCAGTCACAACATCAACACTTCAAGATAGGCTCCACCAATCGTGACCCAAACAAACGTCGCCATAAAACCTTGGCGTCATGAATTGGATGATGAGCTGTTCATGCTCACAAAAATACATCAAAGCTCATATTGTCACCCGGACCTGTCGAATCCAGTTGATCCAACGTACGGAATATCAGACCTGTGCTGACACAATATTTCTACACAACGACTAGTCCAGGCCACAGTCATGTCCGCGTTGGACTAACATGCAAACTCACTCATGGACAGGGTCTCTACTGCTTGTGCGCTAAAGCCTCTGCAGTGATGATCCAGAATGCGGCTGGCACGGTTGATTTTCAATCAACCCAAAAGGAACCCATGTTACTCTCTAAACTCTCTTTATTGAAGTTGCACTGGGTTACCGATCGCCGCCCGGATCAAGCACAAGGCATTGACCCTTGCCCTACAAAAACCATCAACAGGAACGGCCCCAGCTTATCTGAAGGACTACTAACGCCTTATGTTACTTGAAGAGAACTGCGCTCATCCAGCACCAAGCCGTTCTGGCTATGCCATCCAGTCGCTCTAGGCTACTCCCAGTCAAGATTGTTCTCCGTTGTGGTACCCAAGTGGTGGAACCGATTCAGAGGCAGCAAGACTGAGCACATCTCTTGCAGCTTTCTAAGAAACAACTAATATGACATTCCTCTATCGAGAGTAATCTACTAGACCTAATGCTTGAACTGGCCTTCGCCCAGGGCAGACTCCTGACTGATGTTTTAGTTACTTATAGTAACTAGTTTAGTTTGTGAGTGATGTGTTTGAGTGTGTGTGTACTCGTTATTTACACCTTATATTTAAAAAAACAAAAAAAAAAAAAAACAAGACAAAAAAAAAACAAAAAAAAACCCAACTAAACCCCTTCTTTGCATAGGAACTTGTTGTTTTGTACTAATCTCCTGTGCCATCTTTGTATTTTGCTTGTGATGTTGGCTTGATTATGTCTTTTTACTCTTTTGAAATGTCGCTTTTGGGATTATAAAGCGTCTGCTATATGCAATGTAATGTAATGTAATGTACCAGACGGTAGTGTGTGTAGCTCTGCGCCGCCAGGGGGCGCCGAAGCTACAGATACAACGTCTGGTGTGAACCAGGCTAGCTCTGACTGTGCCTGTAAGTAGCTGCTCATGCGAGAGGACATTTAGTGCTCTTGTGTCAGTGTTGCCAAGATTGGGCTGTTTTCCCGCCCAATTGGGCTGCTTGGGATGGCCGTCTTGCGGGTAAAAAAAAAAAAAAAATGGCAATTGGCAGGAAAACCCGTCCCAATTTTGCCCATAGTAAAATTCAATAGATTTGGGCGGGATTTTGTGGTTCAGGGGGGGGTTTTGTTTGCATTTTTTTGGCCTGGAAATCATCAGGCCTCATCTGGAAACCATCTATTTTCTGATGGCAGGGTTTTTAAACGGTTTATGAAAAATGTTGGAGATTCTGGTGGTTAGTACAAACTGTCTTCTGTAGAAACGTTTCCATGATTTCATGAGTGGCGAACCACTTGCCCTCTTCCATTGCTTTGTTAAAATTTAACACATTTTTCACAGGTGTAGTTTAGCTGGTGAGAGTAGCATTAGTGAGCCAATTTTAAATAATGAATAGCTAATTTTTCAATTAGAATAGAAATGGGAAGTGGATTCCCCAGGTATTGATGCCTTCGCAAGTGAACTAAAAAAATACCTTATACTCCGGGGGCTAAGCTCCTCCTGTCTCTCAAAACCTAGTGACGGGCGCTGGGTTCAACACCTATGCACCGACCATCGGCCCTCACCTAACACTCCCCACAACATAATCAATGACTATTACTTTCATGAAGTTACCCAAATAAAGGATTATGCCGTGTACAGACCAAGAGCAAAACTACGCTACCTGGATAGCAGTGGGTAGCAAAGAAGAAAGTTTCGCCTTGAATTCGCTGTATTCGCTCCAGACGCAGCATTGACATGTTTGATTCAGATAATCACATAACGGCTCTGGTTGACAGGAATGGGACATTCGAAGATATGAACGTTCCGATTTCCGGTTTTCGCCGAAACAGCGTCAGAGGGCGGGAATTCGCCTGCGATTAGATTTCGTTTTAATCGTCAATAATTCGCTCTGGTCGCGCAAGAAGCTTCGCCCCTGGCGAATTCGCTTTGGTAGCGCAGGTCGCGTGCCCTCCATAGAGAAATAATGACTTCCGTCACTTCGTTCGCTCCTGGTCTGTACACGGCATTAGGATAAATAAGCTTACATTACCACATGATGCCCCTTTTAAATTTAATACACAATAATGTTCATGTTATATGATACTTATGTCACTAATGCAATAAGCTAGTGACAAAATATAGCCTACATTTCAGTAAAAAAATTCAAAGGAACTTATATAAAATTAATATTATAACACATATATATATATTTTTATAGCACCCACATACCATATATATATCATAATATACATATAAATACGAGTATAAATGTATTTATATATATTCTTAAATTTAAGAATGCGACCTAATGACTTAAATTCAAGGTTTTTTTTGTTTGTTTTTTAATTCAGCAAAATATGACAACCACCCGTTTACACGGTGCATTCTGGAGTGTGTTTTATTGGTGTGTGTGTGTGTGTAACGGAGGCTAACTAGCACCGAGTT
This sequence comes from Engraulis encrasicolus, assembly GCF_034702125.1. Lineage (NCBI taxonomy): Eukaryota > Metazoa > Chordata > Actinopteri > Clupeiformes > Engraulidae > Engraulis > Engraulis encrasicolus. Next base: position 6,324 of record NW_026944814.1, read on the forward strand.
GGCGTGGAACGTTGGTAAACCTCCCTCCGATAGCCTCATTACAGTCTCGTTGCGTAGGGCCGAGAGACTAGTTTCTTGGCCCAGCGGTCTTCGTTCTGTGTCTCCCATTGCCGGACCGTTGTAGGTGACGAGGATGCAGGTTCGGATCCCCGAGGGGGTGAACAGGTGCAAGATTGCCTCCGTCACATCAAGTCAAGTCAAGTCAAGTTTATTGTCAATTCCTTTACATGCACTGGTCATACAAAGAATATTGAAAATTGCGTTTCTTGGCTCTCGCCATGGGCAGACATAGACTCAATCTAGGTAAGGACAATGAGACAGTTATAGACATAGACAGTACTCATACATGGACATCAGACAGAATGGACAGTTAGACATTGCTCCATACAGACATTTAAAGTGCCAAGGACTGGACAACAAGGAAAAGACCTGGGTGTACAGAGAACATACAATTAAGGAGGAGGTATTTTGTTGTTCTTTTTCTAAAAGGCTTTTTTCATTTATAGCGTTCTGACATTAGTAATAGGTAGGCATTTGTAAGAAAAATAAATAATTAAAGAAGGTTTTTATTAGAAAATACACCAGGCAGCAGTATGTGTGTGTGTGTGTGATGTGTTTGTATTGTGTTTTGTGTGTGTGTGTGTGTCAGGTGTGTGTGTGTGTGTGTGTGTGTGTTGTGTGTGGTGTGTGTGTGTGTGTGTGTGTGTGTGTTTTATGCTGCAGGTGTAGAAAGTGGACGGTAGTGCGGTCTCTGTGTGTAGCCGTGTGTAGTGTGTGGTGTGTGTAGTGTATGTGTGTGAGTATGAGTTGTGTGCCAGTGTGTGTATGTTTGGGTTTAGTGCAGAAAGTGCAGTGTGCTTGTGTGTGTGTGTGTGTGTGTGTGTGTGTGTGTGTGTGTGTGTGTGTGTGTGTGTGTGCATGTGTATGTTTTGAGTTAGTGCAGGTTGAAAGTTCAGTCACAGATGTAGTAGTGCAGGAGGAATGTTCATCAGTCGCAGATATGGTGGTGGGGATGAGGGGGGGGAGTGCGTTGTCAGTGGCCTGGCTGGCTAGAGGCTGACAGTGAAGGGAGAGTGGGTTGAGTGTTCAGTATCTTGATTGCTTGATGCATCGTGCTGCTTGCAAGCCTGGTGGTACGGGAACGGAGGCGCCTGTACTCTTTCCAGAGGGCAGGACGCTGAACAGTTTGTGTGCAGGGTGGCTTGTGTCTTTGATGATCATCAGTGCTTTTCGGGTGAGGCGTGCGGTGTAAATGTCCTGCAGGGAGGGGAGTGGTACTCCATTATCTTCTTCGCTGTGTTCACAACACGCTGGAGTGTCTTCCTGTTTTTCTCCGTGCAGCTTCCTCCCCACACTGTGATGCAGCTGGACACGACGCTCTCTATCGTTCCTCTGTAGAAGTTGTCATGATGGAGGGTGTAGCACTTGTCTTCTTTAGTTTGCGCAAGAAGTAGAGACGCTGATGGGCCTTCTTCGCCAGTGTTGTAGTGTTGGTGGTCCAAGAGAGGTCGTCGCTGATGTGCACTCCAAGGAACTTGGTGCTGCTCACTCTCTCCACAGCATCACCGTCGATGGTCAGTGGTGGCAGTTGTTTTTGGACCCTCTGAAAGTTGACAACAATCTCCTTGGTCTTGTTGACATCAGCAGGAGGTTGTTGTCTTTGCACCATCTGGCCAGCAGGTCTACTTCTTCTCTGTAGTGGGTCTCATCGCCCTTAGTGATGAGGCCCACCAGTGTTGTATCATCCGCAAACTTCACTAGATGGTTAGTGCTGTGGGTCGTTGTGCAGTCATGTGTCCGCAGCGTGAAGCAGCAGGGGGCTGAGAACACACAACCTTGCGGAGCCCCCGTGCTCAGGGTCAGGGTGCTTGAGGTGTTATTCCCTACCCATACTGCTTGTGGTCTCTGCATCAGGAAGTCCAGCAGCCAGTTGCAGAGGGAGGTGCTGAAACCTAGTTTGTCCAGTTTTCTGATGAGTTGGTTGTGGTATTATGGTATTGAATGCTGAGCTGAAGTCAATGAACAGCATTCTCACATATGAGTCTTTATTGTCCAAGTCACATGTGCCTCGGCAGTGAATACTGTATCTAGTGTAACATACATGTTTTCTGGGTTTGTACGTGTTCTGTCCTGGTTGGTTCTATACACTTTATTTGGTGTTTCCACTAAAATATAATATGTTCTCAGGCCGGAACATGTTTGTCAAAGGGCTGGTCAAAATCCATCCACCATTTTCAAATTATCTTGCAAACTCAAATTTAAAATGGCCATGTTATCAGCACCTTTCTGTTCTGCTTTCTGCGTCTTGTATTCCACGATCAATATTTCAGCTTGTGTTGAAGTTTTGTTGTCACTGTCGTGTGTGTGTGTATGTGTGTGCGTGTGTGGGTGCGCGCACACGCACATGTGTTTGTGTGTGTTTGTGCGTATGTGCGTGTGTGCCTGTGTGCGTGCCTGCATGGGTGTGTGTGTGTGTGTGTGTGTAGCCCAGAGGAATGATCATGTTTGCTTGTCGTCTGCTCCTCAGACGGTTTGTGTTACACAGCTGACAGAAACATGGATACGTGTGTGTGTGTGCTCGCACGAGTATGTGTGTGTGTGTGTGTGTGTTGTGTTCCGCATCTGACAGGAACATGTGTGTGTGTGATGGATGGTGGTGGGGTGAGCTACAGTACACTGGTGTCCTGACGAGATGTGTGTGTTTGTGTGTGTCAGGGGTGATAGTGAAAAAAATCCTGAGCCTGAACTTTTTTCCCTGCTCTAACGACGACGACAAGATACTGCATAGTGACATAACGTAGCTCTATTTTGACACATTATTCATAACATTTAATAGCCTGTGTATGACCATTATTCAAGCCTGATAGTAGAAGAAAACCCTGAACCTGTAACACTTTCTGAGATAAGAATAACCTAATGGCTAATTATTATCAATGTTTTTTTATTTTTGCAAACTCTGTCAAGCCTGAAATCAGGCATGGAGCCTGAATACTATCAGCCCTGTGTGTGTACTGAGTGAGTGTGTGTGTGTGTGTGTGTGTGTGTGTGTGTGTGTATGTGTGTGTGTGTTTGACTGTGTGTGTGTGTGTGTGTGTGTGTGTGTGTGTGTGTGTGTGTGTGTGTGACTGTGTGTGTGTGTGTGTGTGTGTGTGTGTGTTTGACTGTGTGTGTGTGTGTGTTGTGTGTGTGTGTGTGTGTGTGTGTGTGTGTGTGTATTTGTGTGCTTATGTTTGTGTGATGGAGCATAGCTAGACGCAGAATGCTGACATGTTGAAAGGATGGACGTGTGCAGACACGGTTTGTGTGTGTGTGTGTGTGTGTGTGTTTGTTTGTATGTGTTTGTTTGTATGTGCATGTTTGCGTCTGCGTGTGTATGTGTGTGTTTACACACAGGTGACAGGTTATGTGTGTACAGGTAGGCGTAAGATTTGCTGACACTGTGAAGGGATTCAACATCTAATCATGCCAGAGCTTCAACTTGAACTCTTTATCACAGTGATTCCCAACCTATGGGCCGGGGCCCACTGGTGGGCCCTGAAGGTATTCCAAGTGGGCCTTGAAATCATTTTCCAAAAATAATAATTGTAATAATAATAATAATTAAAGCCGCGAGCGGCGATGACGGGCCCTCGCACCTACGGTTCAAGGCATATCGCCCCAAATCCCGTCATATCCTGCCCAAAACAAAAACGAGTCTCTACGACGTTCGGTTCACGAGATAAAGATATTTAAGAACTCCACTTATTACTGGCAGTATTTTCATTTGCCTACGCACATGGTTGGCAGCTATATCAAGGGTTGGCCGTATAGTAGGTCATAATAGAAAAAGGTTTATATTCATTATATGCATGAACACGTTGATTTATCTTAAACTGTTTTATTATAGTGGTTGTGGACGTCATCTGGTCGAATGGCTCCATTCATTTCACACGGGGCTCCCCAACGTTCGGACTCTGTTATTTTCGTAACGGGGTTGC
>NW_026944815.1:0-2500 GCF_034702125.1 Engraulis encrasicolus
TATTTTTTAAAATTTCCCAAAAAAGGGGGGAAAAAAAAGGGCAATTTAGTGATTATTGAGTTTAAATGTGAAGATAGTATGACCTGTGGGAGGGGTTGAGCATCTGAAATACTGGGCTGTGATCATTCTGAGAGAGAGAGAGTGAGCAGAAGCACCGAGTACCAGCTCAGGTAAACAGTTGTACTGCAGATTGTGGCTGTAAGTTGAATTTACCTTTTTGAGACTGAATTACTTTGGACATTATCTTTTGCTTATTTTTGATGGACTTGAATAATTATTTTGGACTTTCGAATTCGCTATTTTCTTTATTGAATTTTTCTTTTTATTGGCCAACTTTATTTACAAGCCACAATTTCACATTTTTGTCACTGTTTGGATTTTGGGTGCACTTCAAATAATAAACACCCTGCACTTACCGTAAGTGCTGCTGTGGCGGAGCCAGTCTGTTTTTTTCTAAGGAACCCAACCTGAGCCGTGGTACTTTGTGACAGTGTGTTTAGTGCTATTCATGTGTTTAGTGCTAATCATGTGTTTAGTGCTATTCGTGTGTTTAGTGCTAATCATGTGTTTAGTGCTAATCATGTGTTTAGTGCTAATCATGTGTTTGGTGCTAATCATGTGTTTAGTGCTAATCATGTGTTTAGTGCTAATCATGTGCTCTATCAGAGGTCTAACAGCCACATGAGCAGCAGGAGAAGAGAAAGCTTCTGTCTGCAAAAGGCCTCACACTACAACACAGTTCTCAACACATGCACTGTTAAAAAATACCAGAGAGACAATTCCAAGTTCATTTAAATCCTTATTATGAGTTGTGTCCAGCTTTGAATTGAATCTTTGTGTCGTTTGAACTAATGCTGAAACCATGCTAATTTTCAACAGTTTCATAGCAGAATTACGTAGCCTCTTACTGCAGCAGGGGTCGCCGGCGACCCTATTCACTTGCTGAACATGCTTAACTACATCATAACAACATTGCTGTGACATTACAGAGAGCCATAGTGCTGCGCTAAGGGGTTAACTATGTAATTTATTATGACTTATCTCTGATATCATATTTTTTACAGTGTATCCACTTCCGATGCCCATGGCCACACCACACTGCTCCCCAACGGACGGCTACTGACACCACTCCTCTCCACTAGGGCTGGGTAAAATAATCGATGTAATCACTAATCGATCGAATTGAATAAAAATTCACAAAATCGATTCACAGGGCACAAAATCGATTTTTTTTGTTCTTTTTCTTTTTGTTACCTTCGCCGACTTTGTCGCGAAGGTTATCTTTTGACCGCTGTGTATTTATTTATTTATTTGTGAATATGTTTGTTTGTACTTCGTATAACTCAGACAGAACTGAGCCGATTTTTATGAAATTTAGTGGGATGATTGGTCATGACCCAAGGAACAATCGATTACTTTTTGGGAGTGATTGGGTCAAAGGTCAAGATCAAGGTCACGAAAAGGTCAAAAACGTTTTTCTTTGCCAAGCACTATATGCCAGAACAACGTGTGCATGCTGAATTGAATAAGAGGTCAAGACTCGGCCAAAAATGTAATATTACAATATTCCGGTCCGATTTAAATGAAACTAACACCAAAATTTGGAGAATGTTATGCCCCACACTCTGAAGATGGCCAGAAAAAAATAAGTGGCGTAGGCGAAGGTTTGCGCTCTACCGAGAGCCCGTTCTAGTTCTTTATGTTTAATTTATGTCTATGGAAAATACCCAGTAGGTATTAGTCAATTAGGCCTAGGCCTACGTATTACAAATTAGCAATCTGTTAACACTGTCAAGCCACAGCCCTTTGACATTCTCATACAAAAGTAGGAAACAGCATCTTTTGGGGGAAATCCTGGCACCAAGAAGGGAACGGATTGAATCGATTCGGAATGAATCGAATCAAATTGAATTGAATCGTGATTAATCGATTCAAAGCCCTAAGAATCGAAATCGAATCGATACAGGAACATGGCTGCGATACCCAGCCCTACTCTCCACCATGTCTGTCTACTCAATATGGTGCTAGACCACTGCCACCACTCCTCTCCATGCCTGTCTACTCAATATGCGTCCAACTCAATACCTCAATACCTCCTGTCCTCTTCTGCTTGTGGCCACTGATGTCACCCCTTAATAGAGAAAACACACACCTCTGTTATTTGTCACAGGCCTTAGCATTACAGTAGATTACATTACATTACATTACATTTGGCAGACGCTTTATAACCAAAGCGACTTTCAAAAGAGGACATGATCAAGCCAACACCACAAGCAAATATAAAGTGCACAGGAAATATACAGAACAAGTGCAGTTGCAAAGAGGGGTTAGTTTTTTTTATTTAAAAAGAGTAAATAAAGAGTAAATAACGAGTACTCACACACAAACACACAAAACACACAAACACACAAACTAAACTAAACATCATGTCAAGAGTCTTCCCTGGGGCTAGGCCAGCTCAAGTATTAGTCTAGTAGATGTTCATGGTGTGTTTAGTGAA
>NW_026944815.1:5000-10344 GCF_034702125.1 Engraulis encrasicolus
CTCTCCTCTCCTCTCCTCTCCTCTCCTCCCTTCTCCCATCTCCTCTCCTCTCCTCTCATATCCTCTCCTCTCCTCTCCTCTCCTCTGTATCTCCTCTTCTGCTCGCTCCACCCTCTCCTCCTCCACCAACTTATCATTTCCTCCCTCCGTTTCTACCTCTCTCTCTCTCTCTCTCTCTCTCTCTCTCTCTCTCTCTCTCTCTCTCTCTCTCTCTCTCTCTCTCTACCTCTCCGCTACTCACTTCTCCGCTCCTCTTCCCATCTCTCCTTTAAGAGAAGAAGAAAGAAAAAAAAGCCCAACTGGGAAACTCCAACTCCCATTTTCATTGTGACACAGCACTCCACAGCACACAAGTGATCACTGAACACTGCGCACAACGGAATTGCATTTATGCCTCACCCGTACAAGGGGGCACCCCTCAATGCCGCCCCAAGGGAGCAGTGTGGCGGGACTGTTCCATGCTGAGGGTACTTCAGTCATGGAGGAGGATGGGGGAGAGCACTGGATAATTACTCCCCCCAACAAGCTTGCAGGTTGGGAGTCGAACCTGCAACCTTTGGGCTACAAGTCTGACACGCTAACCGGCTCCCCGCGTGACCTTCATCACTATCTCTCTCTGTAACTTCTTTATACCAACTGTCTCTATTGCTTATCTACCTCTAGTACACAACTAACCACTCCTCCCTCTCTCCCTTCTCTCCTCCCTTATTCCATTCCTCCCTCTCTCTTCGCTCCTCCCTTATTCTCTCTCTCTTCTCTCCTCCCTTCTTCCATTCCTCCCTCTCTCCCTTCTCTCCTCCCTTATTCCATTCCTCCCTCTCTCTTCTCTCCTCCCTTATTCCATTCCTCCCTCTCTCTTCTCTCCTCCCTTATTCCATTCCTTATTCTCTCTCCCTCCTCTCCTCCCTTCTTCCATTCCTCCCTCTCTCTTTTCATGCTCCTCACCTTCTTCCATTCCTCCCTCTCTCGATTCCCTTCTCTCCTCTCCTTATTCCATTCCTCCCTCTTCATCTTCTCTCCTCCCTTCTTCCTATTCCTCCCTTCTCTCTTCTCTCCTCCCTTATCCATTCCTACTCTCTCTTATCTACCTTTCTTCCATTCCTTATTCTCTCTTCTCCTTCCATCCCTCTTCCCATCTCTCCATCTCTCCATCTCTTATACTATACCTCTTCCTCTTTCCGTCTTTCCACTCATCCATTGTGTGAGTGGGCCAAGTGGTCTTGCCAAGTGTGTGGCCAGTATTGTGTGAGTGAATGTGTGTGTGTGTGTGTGTGTGTGTGTGTGTGTGTGTGTGGTGTGTTGTGTGTGTTGTGTGTGTGTTGGCGGGTGGGGATTTCCTTCAAGTGTGTCGGCCCAGTATGTGTGTGAGTGTGTGTAGTGTGTTGTGTGTGTGTGTGTGTGTGTGTGTGTGTGTGGTTGTGTGTGTGTGTGTGAGTTGCGGTGGGGACTCTTCAAGTGTGATGATTGGCCTCAGTATTGTGTGTGTAGTGGTGTGTGTGTGTGTGTGTGTGTGTGTATGCTGTGTGTGTGTGGGGTGTTGTGTGTCGTGTGTGTGTGTGTGTGGTGTGTGTGTGTGTGGTGTGTGTGTTGCCGTGGGACTCTTTTAAAGTGTGTGTGGGCAGTATATCGTGGTGTGTGTGTGTGTGTGTGTGGTGTATGTGTGTGTGTGTGTGTGTGTGTGTGTGGGTGTTGTTGTGGTGTGTGTGTGTGTGTGTTGTGTTGTGAGTGTGTGTTGCGGTGAGACTTCTTCACGTGTGTGAGCCAGTAACTCTGTGAGTGAATGGCCCGTCTGCCCTCCTACAGGTTGCCAAGATAATAATGAGCAGCCAGAGTGAGAGAGAGACACCTTTTAGCATGCTCGATGGGAGTTTTTTTGGGGTCTTAGCCAGAGGGGACATCTATAGGAAGAGCTACATCAGGGTTTCCCCAAAATGGGGTGCGTTGCACCCCTGGGGGGTGTGGTGGCCGTGCCTCCATTAAGGGGGTGCGTGAGTGGTGGTTCCGCCGTTGAGCCTAATAAATTAGAGCTAAATAGGAGCAATGGTGGATATGTGTATCTTGTGGGTTTTTTTCCATGTCAGCATAATATTAATGAACATGAAGTAGTTCCGCGTTTTACAATAAACAGATGCACTCACCCAAACCCCCCAACCACACCCCCACCCCCCCCTCCCCCCCCCCCCCCCCACCCCCCCCCCCCCCCCCCCCCCCCCCCCCTTGTATGGTGAATTGTGTGCTGGGATGGTCCATCTGAAGTGTAGTTTAACTCCTAGAGACTGTTGGAAAACAGGATTCCCCAAAACAACTGTGCATAATGTGCAGTGAATCGTACTTCAGCACACCAAAATGAAACTCTTTTTTTTTTTTTTATTGAAACTCCAACTCCCATTGTCATTGTGACACAGCACACCACAGCACACAAGTGCACACTGCACACAACGAAATTGCATTTATGCCTTCACCCCGTGACAAAGGGGGCAGCCCTCAGTGGCGGCCCCCTAGGGAGCAGTGCGGTGGGGACGGTACCATGCTCAGGGTACCTCAGTCATGGAGGAGGATGGGGGAGAGCACTGGTTGATTACTCCCCCCACCAACCTGGCGGGTCGGGAGTCGAACCGGCAACCTCTGGGATGCAAGTCTGACACCCTAACCGCTCACCCATGACTGCCCATAAAAATATTCGTTTAGGGGGTGTGGTTTTGGAACTACTGAGTTACATTGTTGCCATAGGGTCTCACTGTGAAAAATGCTGTCCACAAAAATACAGGGGTTAGACAAAAAATAATGGAAACACCTGTCATTTTGCATCCACAGCCATTTTGCATCTGTCATTTTGCATCCACAGTTAATCTTGTTGGATGAGGTTCATCCTTCTTGGTGGTATGCAGACATTACCTTGGATACCTTGGCTCTTGATTCATCACAAAGACTTTCTGTCTCGGTCAAAGATGCAACAATTACATGCGCACCAAGAATTTATCCTTTTTGAACTCTGAACCCATAATGTTGTGTGCATTGCAAGATTTTGAGCAAATCTCTCTTACCCTGCTAAATGAATCTTCACACTTACCCTTATTGGTAGCCTTGCGCGCCATCCTACGTACTTCCGCCAAGACACTTGGTTCCGCACTAGGTCTGGTACCTGTCTTCTGTGGAGCGATGTTGACCGGTTGGATTTGCGCCTGTGTTCTGACAAACGGCCCTACATTGTGATTTTATCCTATGGTAGGATGTTCTGTCAGAAACGTCTGTTACACGGTCCTACATCGCCATAGATAGACGTCAGACATGTTTGTTCAACAACTTATAAGTTAAATTCTGATTTTTCCAAAAATGTCCATCCTGCTTCTTGATATCGCGTCAGATCAAACAACGTCCAGACCATGAATACAAAATAGAAATGGTAGTTTTATGGGATGTCAGGACCAGGCTACCTTATTGGTGCAATGTGCCAATAATGAAGATTGGCCAACAGGCTGGTCCACTGGAGCCATGAAACTTCGCACTCTAAAATGAGAGGTAAAATTGACTATATGATTATTTTGTCCAACCCCTGTACTGTACCCGATTAAGCGACAGAGAATCGCTGGAGTTTGCAGCAAGAGCGACACGAGTGATAGAGGCTATGACAGAGTATGTCTGTTAAAGTGATACTGTCCAATTTTTGGAAATAAGCTAATTTTACACCTCCCCTTGAGTTAAATAATAGGGTTTTACCGTTCTCCTGTGCTTTCAACCGTTCTCGGGGTATGGCAGTGAAAATTTTACCTCCATGCTAGCACTTAACATTGAGTCCTATGAGACCAGCTCGCGGCTAACTGGTCTCATAGGACTCAACTTTAACAGTTAAGGGGGATTCATACTTGTCGTGACTGGCGCTACCCTCCTTCATACTTCACTCGCGACCTCACTCGCGACCTCACTCGCGCCGTCACGTGACCCAAAATGACGTCACACGCCGTGGCGCGAGCTGCCGTGTCGCGACGTCGTGCACCCCACATTTTTTGTAACTTGTCGTGCGCCACCAGCGACCATGCAGGTAGGCAGACAAAGCAGGAGTTGCGAAGAGAGGCTACAACTACTGTAGGCTACTACAGAATGGATCCTGTATCATTTTGAGGATAATAAAATGTCCTAGAGAGTTATTTTATCTTCTCTCTTAAATGTTGTTCAGTGAAACAATTGTTTACTTTGTTCAGAAGCACGTTGTGTTCGGCTATCTATTTATACATTCTGCCGCCAGAACAATGCTCTCACATGGTCTTGGAATGATCTGGCAATGTAGGCTACAACAAAAAATATATGTTTCAATGTGGTAAGTCACAAGTCAGACGTTCAGTAGCCCTACAGCAGCCGTGTTTGGCTTTCTATTTTATACATCCGTAGAACTCACGCTGCGAGTTGCGAAAAGTACTGCCGTTTCTCTCATGAACAGCAGAGGGCACTTCCGACAATGCGAGCAAAAGCGCTTTTGAAGTATGAATAGTCTGTCGCAAGTGATGATGTCATTAATGGTTCTCGCGCCACACGCGCCAAAGTGCGCACGTGAAGTATGCAGAGCCCTTTAGACTTGGAGGTAAAATTTGCACAGTCATAACTAGAAAACGGTTGCAAGTACAGGAGAACGGTAAAACCCTATGATTTAACTCAAGGGTAGGTGTAAAATAAGCTTATTTCCAAAAATGGGACAGTATCACTTTAAAAGCATAATGCAAGCAGTCCACCATTCCCATTGGCTGTGGTGGCTATTATTGCTTATTATATGGTTGTGACGTCATCTGTCGAATGCTCCATTCATTTCAACGGGGCTCCCCAACGTTCGGACGTCTGTTATTTTTCGATAACGGACGGGTTGGTCTATAACAGACCGCTGTCAATGGCAACAAGACTTTTCACTGCTAAAGCGACTTTTCAACAAGACTCTAATCAGCTGCTGTGATAGACAGCACCCGTTGTCCTGGCTACCGCTGTCAATGGCAACAAGACGTTCACTGCTAAAGCCACTGGCTTGTATACAAGTCAGTGGCTAAAGCGAATGTTTCATATCACTCCGCAGGGGGTCCGGTCTTTTGTCACTCTAATCAGCTGCTGTGATAGACAACACCTGTTGTCCTGGCTACCTAGCTGTTGCCTAGCGGTGTTCCACAACGGTATCCTACTGTTTTGTTTTTCGCAGCAACAATCTTAACATATAGGTCTAAAAAAATGTCCCCGCCATGTGTGAATCATTTAAGTATATCCATATAATAAGCGGGTTAACTTTCGGCGAGTCGGTCGCTTTGTGGAATAGCAGCACTTCAGGGCAAAAACCCCCCCCGGTGGGGGCTAAAGTTTTCCCTCCTTC
>NW_026944816.1:0-10373 GCF_034702125.1 Engraulis encrasicolus
TGCCTCACTGCGAATGCATACACGTGCAGCTCAGGGCTTGACATTAACCTTTTTCGACACCAATCCGGCCACTGGGGCTAGTGGATTTCAAAGTCACTAGCCATTCAGGTAGTTCCCACCTGCTGCCACAAATTTTAGTATTGTGTTTTTTTTCCGATGGTGGTGTTACCTGTCTACACCCTCAAGAGTGTGATGTGCTAAAATGAAGATGAGTTGTACGAGCATTTCTAGCATGGGAAGTATTATTCAAGCACAAATAGCGAAAACTTTTAGATTTTTTTTGCAAAAACAGTTGATACACACGGGGGTAAAACCAGACAGGAATATAGTGGTTCCTATCGATGCGTAGAGCTATGTACAATGCCAAGACCTGAAACACCGGACCAGGTCAATAATTGGCTATGGACCCTGGAAGAGTCTGAGTATTACGTAGCACCAGGCCAGTTTTTTATCGAGCAATTTAGGCCGGTTGGCAGGTGCATCAAGTTGTCCAAAGGGCTCGGGGCAGTCCCAGTTCCCTTTCACGAGCCTGCACGGAACAAAATTTTAGATGCCCTGCTGTCTACAACGGGCATTCAATGGGTAAGACGGTTAGGTTCTAGGACGTGTATGGGCCAAAGGTAAGCGGTTCTAGGGGCGTCAGAACTTAGTATCCCAGAGAGGTAAGCGGGTTAGGGCGTCAGACTTGTAGCCCAAAGGTAAGCGGTTAGGGCGTCAGACTTGGTAGGACTTGTAGCCGCAGGGTAGAAGCGGTGAGTGCAGGAGAACTTATACGGCAAACGGTGGCGGTATTTCAACCGCACGAGCCGAGCAGGAACGGATTGAGTGGGGAGAGTAATTAACCAGAGCTCTCTCCACATGCAGCTCTCTCATGTGACCTGATGTCCCCTGAGGCAAACTGAGCCCGTTTGCTCTCCCACGCCCACAGGACGTTCAATCCTCTGCGTCTCACCTTCTTCAGGGCCCCAGCTATGTTTTTTTTTGTTGACGTCACCAGTAGAGGATGCATTTCCCGAATATGCGACCTTAGCATCCTCCAACTTGTGCTTGTCTCCTCGTCGCCGCCTTCCTGGCCCCTCCTCCTTGTGGACGGGGAAAACGATATTAAGAGTGACTCGCCCAGCTGGTCAAGCCTAGCGCCGCAACAACAAACTTTTTGAGGGACTGTTTTTTTCATTCAGCCCCCATCCCAATTGGCAAATGAGAGAGACAGGGTGGGACAAAAGAGACTTTAACGAATTGAAAGGCTATTGACAGAGGACAGTTGAGAATATAATTGCTGCATGTCAGTGATGTCATCATGGACGAGAAGCAAGTGTTGGAGGAGGGCAAGTGAGGAGGGCAAGGTCCCGCATGTTGAAATACGCACATCTATAAGTGTTTGCCCTGGTGACCCGATCACAGATTCTCATGAATGTGGGGGGCGCTGCGTGTACTCCACAAGTCCCCCCACATTTGAGCTTGCTATTGCCCATTCGGGGACCCGCCGGTTTTGGAGTGAGTCTCCGGACGGTGTCATTTAGAAATGCAGGACCAATATTTATCACTTGTTATTCGGAACATTTGTCCATGGGGCAGGAAGATATTTTCACTTGATTTATATTATTTTACTCGTTTCAAGCAAATATTGCTTAAACACAATGGGTAAAATGACAAAATATCACCAAGGAGTAACAAAGTTATCTCTGCCCCATGGCGACCACACTCCCAGTTCGAAAACAAGTATAAAGTTGTCTTCTTTTCAGCTCTCTTTCTCGCGGCTGTGGTATCTGCCTTGCAGTGTTTGGGTTGCCATCTCTCATCTCCTCTTCCTTCTTGACTCTTCCCTTCTCCTAGATAAGCTCCCTCTCCCTCTCTCCACATCTACGCCTCTCCCTACTCTCTCTCGTCTCTTATCTTCCTCTCTCTCTCTTCATGCTCTCCCATCTTACTCCATTCTTCCCTCTCTCACTCTTACCCCCTCTCTCTCTCTGCTCTCTCTCTCTCGTCTCCGGCTCTCCCATTATGCTCTCCTTCTCGTCTCTACTCTCATCTGCCTCTGCTCTTCTCTCTCTCTCTCTCTCTCTCTTCCTCTACTCTCTCTTCTCTCGCATTCTCTCTCTCGCGTTCTACTCTTCCTAATAATTGCATCTTCCCTCATCTTCCTCCCATACATCTCTCTCTCTCTCTGTTACGGTAGTCCATGGTTCCCGATATTATGGTGGGCTGCTCTGCTGGGCGTGTGATCTGCCCAAGTAGAGGAAGGCGTGAGGGAGGGTGAACGGCTTCTTCATCAGCCTGCATACCGAGAAAGATGATTGCAGCAACGAGATGAGACGCCCCCCGAAAAACAGGTACACCACCCCCCACCACCTACACACACAGCACCACAACCCACACAACACACACACCACACACGACATCAGTACTAGCCACATCCCACACCGACACCAGCACACATCTCACAACCTCACACACACGACACCCACACCGACACACGTGACCACATCACACAACAATCAACCCACACACATAACGCTGTGTTGGGCAAAGCTACCTGTACAAAATGGTAAGCGAGCTGGCAGGCTATTCAGCTACTCAACCATATCAATTAAAGCCATCACTACTACTAAAGCCCGACACTCCCACCATCACGAAATGTAGGGGGCTAAGCTACAACAATAAGATGTCGTGGAAAAGTAGTTTCACTACACCAGAAGCTACATTCTTCCAATATCTTATATCAGCTTGCATTTAACCTAATAACATTAGGATAGCCTTTAATTAAATTTTTTATTAAACTTTATTCCATACTCTTAAAGCAAAATTCATCATAGGCTCTACATGTCAGTATCATCTTTAACTATTCATTAGGATATGGCCACAAATGGTGCCATTTTGCCACCACCTAGCTATATTTATAGGTTCCATATTGGTTGTGTTTAAGACAATGGTGTCCTAGGACCTTACTGTATTCTGAGGGACAGTGTGGTTGGACAACTCTCTACCTCGGGTTTCGCGACACACTTCGAGGGATAAACAACACTTAGCTTACCTTCACCCTTTACAGGGGCACGTTTACTTCAATTACATTATCCAGTAGCCCTGACAGACTGTCTTCTCACCGCATCCAAGCACATAACTGGGGAATTAAGTAAGTATTTAGACACCCATTGTAAAGTGAGCGCTGCTTATCACCCATCAGCACCCACACATTAGTTATCATTATCCCTAAACTACACACATCTTACACACACACTGTCACCACACACACTAGGCTATTTGAACCCTGGTGAAACCTGAAGCCATGAAAGCAAAAGAAAAGAAAATTTCTATTTTTTTGGAATTTGCTTTCAATATTGGTCCCTCCTATGAAGCAACTAAAGGTTAATGGGGCATGCATATATGAAATTGCATCAGGCGCCTTTAAATGAATGAAAGTTTCGCAATTTGTGTTTTGCATAGGCACCATATGGAAAAATGAAAGATTTTAATGGGCAAGAAGATTGTTACCAACTTGTTTTTTAATAAAAAATAATGTAAAAGTGGTTGTGTAAGACAAGTTTGAGGATTCTCTTTAATATATTGTTTTTGTATTGTGATGATCCTGCGCCATTTTTTTAAGCGCTTTATCCTTGGTTTTAGGTGGCAGGGACTACTCATATTTTAACATTTCCCACTGCCTCCTGGTTGGTGTGGTATTTTTTTAAAATTCTATGTTAACAAACACCTAGCTGGGATCCGAATGCTCTTCTCTAACAACCTATTTATGGAGTGGTAATCTATGGAATCATTATGTCATTGTTTGATGTGTAATTTGAATCATATGGGTCCATTACTACAATGGACCATTTTCTCATTCACTTCAATTGCATTTTTTACGATGATCATTATGATTCTCAACATTTTTGTCGTTACAATTTTCGAAAGAATTGACAAGTTAAAAGACCTGTTTCTTAAGTGCACCATTATCTTTGTCTTGTTTGATCGGGTGTTATAAACAACCCTTCGTGATGTTTTGGTTAAAACGATCGTCCGTGTTGGTTAATTGCTTTGTAAAGTTTCCACCTATGGGAGCTAGAATTGCATTTGGATAGGCTGACTACCTAGCCACCAACGGCCGGATGGTGCTTATTATGTTTCATTCAGGATTTTTAGCAACCGATCTCCTCTGCAAGCACCGCGTGTGTTAAAAATATAAAACTCTTTCCTTTGATTAATTGCACAAAAGGCAATGTTGTTAGAGCAAATTAAGGGATGTAGAGTTATATTCCGAATACATTTTGTACACCAAAGCCTTTTGAGCCAATATTTGACGATATCTCAGCGTCGGTCGGGTAGAGAAACCGGCCATTCTGACTCTGCGATTTTTTTGACATTTTCCCGCCCGCCACCCCCGGCTGTGATCAACTCTGTTGGTTCTCCCGGACTGGACGCTGCTATATCTATGTGGGCGGTTTCCGTGTACTGGCAGGAATGTTTGGCAACATGACACGCGGAGCGATGTTTTTCTGTGTGAGATGGGATTCTTTTTGTGTGGATCCAGTGAAGCGTGGATGAGGGGCTTTGAATTTGATTGCATCATATATGATAGCCCATGTCCCGGCAGCCAGATAGGTAGGTCAATCGTTACGCTGGTGAGTAACTGGTTACTACAATGAGTACTAGATCAATCATTTGTCTCCGATTAGTGTAGTGTGTGTGTGTGTGTGATGTATGCGTGACGGTGTGAGGTGACGCTTGTTCGGTGTTTTTTTTCCTCCGTAGCCGCCGTCGGAGACTTTCTTTGGCAGGCTGAATACTGGGACCTGCGGCGGCTGTCCGTTCTCAAGGAGGAGTGGCGTGTCCAGCTGGAGCACTTTGACGATCGGTCAACCAAGCAGACGACGGTCGGCTGAGAGCACACACACACTCACTCCTCCTCCGCACCACCACCTCCTCCTCCGCCACACAGCACCCACCTCCTCCTCCTGCCGTTGCTCGTGGCGAAGGCAGAAGAGGTGTTGTTGGGATGATCGGATGGACGACGATGCGGTGTGGGCCAGGTTTTCTGTTCTTCCTGCTTGCGGCGCGGTTGGTGGCTACTAGAGGGACACCAGTAGACAGCCGCGTACGCTGTGCCTTCAACCTGTTTACCTGCTGGTTGACCGTGCACCGGACACATGTAGAACGGAGCGGCGAGGTTGAAAGACACAGGCTACAGGTGAAGAGAGTGGGCACAACGAGCTGTGCTTCACACAGACAACCGTTGAGTTACACGCACGCGACCGGAACGCACAACGCACGCACGCACGCAGCACTGTATGTGTGAATGTGCCTTGTGTATTCGACACAAATACCTTCAACTACGACACCACTTGCTTTCACCAGACACAGTGAGTTACACGCACGCGAGCACGCAACCCCGCCCACGGCAAATGGTAGTGTGACATCGTGCCTTGTTGGTATTCACTACAAATACCTTCAACTACACACACCACTTCTTTACAAGACACGTAAGTAGGTACACACATGCACACACGATACACAGCCAAACGGAACGCGCGCAAAAACACGCACGCACGCCACTCACGCATTCACGCGAGGATGTATGTCTGAGGCTTAGTGTGACCCCCTTGTAGTATTCAACAGAGCAGTATATACCCTTCCAACTCTGCTGCCCGCCTTGAGACTGGCTTTTTTTTGCCGTATTGGGAACATGCTAGATATTCAGCAAACACAAGTTACGACCGCAATACGCACATACGAGTGATTTCTCTAATTCGCCATACACTTTTAAGTCCGTGGACTTTTATTTGGCCAATGTCCAACCTAACACATAATTACACTGCATCACAATGATGGTTGTTTGGACATTAGAAAGACACATTTACATCTTTCATATAATACAGAAGAAAGTGGTACGATTCATCTTAGCATTATTTCCCTCGAGTCACAAGAGCCAATGAAGAGTTAATTTAATACTGAGATTTTGGGCGTATTTCCATGCCGTTTGCCTGTTTTCCAGTGAATGTCCAGATTCAGTCTTCATTTATTCCTAGACCAATTGTTTGAAAGAAACTTGTTTTGTCTCCAAGAATGGATTGGCAAAGTGTTGGATTCACAGTAATAGGCATCACAATATGGAACAAAATCTGTCCCAGAAAGACCCACTTGTCGCTTTTCCATATCACATGAACACTTTGCCATTTTTGTGATGTGGTGCCAACAAAAACTGTGTTAACCGTTGTACCACGGGTCATGAAACCACCATCTCATCGAAACTCTCTAGTAATGGGTTTGGTCTATAGGCCCATAACGAATAACCATCACTGATGAGCGCTGTGTCATAACCTCTTGGCAGGGATAACAGGGGAAGACTATTTTGGTTAACATTTTGAGACTCCATCCTTCCATAATTTAATCCATTCTTTTTGCATGTTCTCTATAGCGTGGTGGAAAATTAGCCTGTTCCAGCAGCTGTTCTCAACAGTATTCATAAGAATGCCTGAAGTTAGAAATCAACATGTCTGTTAGGAAACAACACCAGAGATAAAGGCATCAGATACATGAAATTGATTGACAGGTGTGGTGTGGTGGAACTTCCTGAGGTGGCTCGAGTTCGCACAACACCCATAAAAAGAGATGGCCTTGTAATTGAAATGCTTCATGACGGTCGATGTTTGACCGTTCCAACTGTTGGTTAGCAATGATAAGTATTGATCAAGTCAGCACAGCGGGGTTGCCAGTAATGAAGGCTGATGCGTGATTTCCAGCCCATAAAAATGGATTGCACGCCAAATCCGCCCCTAAAGGCACTCCATGCGGCCCACAAATATCGCCGCATTGAGTTTTGATATGAAGCCGTAGGGAATGGTTTTTTCGAAGGAGTAGATCGCCATTTTTTACGCCCTCAGACGCACCCCAACTTCAGTCGGCCCCAAGGGCCAAGTCACCTAAGCAGCCACACAGAATTGGGACTGGGAAGTACGCAGGCCCAATCGGTCTGACGATGGGCAAACCCACTGATGGACAGTTGTGTAGAGAGGAGATGTGGGGCATGATGACAGTTGCCGGGAGGAGTATGATTGTTTTGCCAAGTCTGTTATATCCTGAACTTAGTTTATTGGACAAGACCAAACCAAACAAACGGAAATTATATATTTAGTGTTCTATGGGAGATGCGGTTTTGTCTGCTCTTGTTATTTTTTTCTCCGTAAAAAACTGTGCCGACCTTCAAAAACCGAAACCGAGCAGTTGAGTTACCACCGTTGACATTCGTTTTGAGAAGGTGTTTTTTTTTGGCCCGCTAATATTGATCCCTTATGTGGTTGGAAAAAATCCTGCTGAATCGAACATACACTAGGGATTACAATGTCATCTGGAGTAAACGGGAAGTCCCTTGTAGTAAGGAGTTGGGGTGACAACTAGTTTCAAAATCATAGACGGGTCACATGGTGGGATTTATGGACGACCAAAATAATGTGTCAGTCCTGTATCAACAATAGTGAACTCATTAAAATCCTACTTACTGAGGCTCAACAAACTCACATCGTTGTTCTAGGGATTCATGTTTGCCACCAAGAGTTACATGACAGACATACGACTGATAGAGGGACCACATAAGCACTTTCAAAACATATATTGTCATTTATAGTCAACCTCTGTAGTTATTTTAATATATATTGTTGTGATGGCAATGACATAAGTATTTGGTCCGAATAACCACATGCTCGCGTTGACAAAATAATTAAGACGCAAAATGTTCGCTTGTCATTAGAGTATTGTAATCAAATGATTTGAAGACTGCTTAACAGCTATAAGGCGTAATTTGTTTGTTTGGAAGTCGACTTAAAAATATATACAAACTATGTAAACAGTCTAGGAGGGTCATTTAGTTGAAAAAAACAATGAACTGCAATAATTGACATTTTGCTTTTGCACAAAAAGCGGTAGGTGGAATCGTAGAATCAACTACACACAGCCTAGCACACACAACATACAAACGGCATCCTCACTTTGCATTCTAGAGCGGGCCGCCCTCCTCCTCGGTCTTTCTTCAAGTGGATAATGGAAACCAGGACGGCACACATCAAGGACTTAAACTGCGCGAAGATATAAAGCAATAGAAGTCCTGAGGTTAATTGAGAGAAGAAACAGACGTTTCGGAGCTAGTCCAATCTCAATGTCTCCGTAGTAGAGTAGCTGAGTGGACAAGTTGCTGAGCATTGGGGTCGATGGCTTGTGTAGTGACCATCCAGCTTTACTTCTTGATAGAGGTGCTCCGTATCACCATTTTTTGGGCCTGATCACCATAATAATTTTACCCGATCACCAAAAATCTTTATCTTGCCCGATTACCGATCATTGTCGATCGACAAAAAATGATTCGCCTATTTTTTTAATAGCCTATTAAGTTATGCTTATTGATACCCTACCATTTTCTGCCCATAACCCCAAATCAATCTTAATTTGCACATGTCTATTATTAGGGCTATTATTTATTAGGCCTATTATTATTATTTTTTTTTATTATTGTATTATTATAATTTATTATCTTTCAGACTAGTGTTGGTATATAGTGCCGACAGTCTTACAGTAATTAAGTCAAATGTATAAGTAATTGCATAGAATTAACTAAAATATTTAAGATTTGGAATTTGGAAAACTGAACATTACATCAAATTAAGTCTTCCACATACGAGAAAAAAAACAAGCTGTCGCTTTAAATGATGCAGCCTCGTCGTGAGGAAAGGCCCCTCCCCTCTCTGTCCACCGATCCCACCAGGTTGCAGTGCTCCACTACCGTTCTGAGATCCTCTCTCTCAAGTTTTAACCACAACTGTCGCCGTTTGGTGTTTTCAGCGACTATCAAAACGAAAAAAAAAAAACAATCGACTGACTGCCAATTACAAACTTTGAAAACAATAATTCGACATGTTTGTGCTGACAACGCGAATTTGTCGCGTAGCTTCTGACCCGAGGCAAGCTTACACAGGTTAAATAAACCCGTAAAAATGGCTCACTGGCGAGTACTCAATCGCAATTACATTGTCAGTGTGTAAACGGCGCCATGGATCGGAAAATCAGGCTCATTGTTGATGCAGGATAATGGTTATGAATGAGTGTAAATTTAAGAAGGGGGGGAAGGCGAAAAGTTATAAGACAAGCTAAAGATGGGAGATTGGCCTTCTTTTGGGTGCAGTTGCAGCAGCTGTCGCAGCCGCAGCCTAGCCAGCCAGCGCTACATGCAAGCGCCAAAATGGTATGCCGTGAGGAATTAATTAATATCTCTCGCATCGTTTTTTTTTTTTTTGATCGGCATGTTTTTCCGCACCGATCAGGCTATTTTTGGGCCATTAATCGGGCTCGGTCATGGATCGGGCAGCCGAGCAATCGGCGCCACTTCTACTTCGTGCATCACTTCCCAGATGCTTTTCACGGGGCGGATTCGGGCCTGCAGTTTAGTGGGCGGACCAGGTCAGGGTATTGATCAGCTGGGTCCTCAATTCCACCACACCTTGCTTGGCAAGCTGAGTGGCTGGGAGCATTGTTCCCTTCTCTACACAAATATTTGTCCTCAGCGTTCCGTGGCATTGTCACGAACAGACGGAATCATCAGGTTTTGGGCTGCAACGGTCTCATTTCGTCGGTGAGCTTCAGTGACGGGCCGTTTGAAGCGACGGAATTGTCCGATCTCAAGCCCCTTTGCTGAGAGCACACCCGCAGATAATCACTTATTCTTGCCAGAAGTTCATCAGTGGGTGCCAGATACTGTAGGTTTCATGGATCCTCTCCAGGTCTCTCGCTCGCCATTCGATGCCCAGGGTGTTGGATCGATGTGAAATTGTAGGGGCTGCACGCATATCGATATGGTATCGGCTATCGGACCCGATACTGCTTCATTATAACTCGCCTTCTATCGTACTCGTCCCACACTTGCCAGCTATCCAGCTACGCGTACTACTATTACTCAACCACAATGCTAAATCTCGTCATGTCTTTTGGGATTGAAAGCAGCATGGGACGATCGCAGGTTTATGTTGTGTTCTAAAATGTGCCATTCGACTGTCTATTCGCGACAACTATGTCGGCCGCCTGTACCGTCGGGCACCAGCTGTGCAGCTAAGCAAGGCCATCTCAAGCGATGTATTGGATATACCCAATAGAGACACTGTGAAGAAACTTTGGTCACTACGGCGGAATAACATCGGACCGTCGCTTCGCTCTACATGGCGCCGGCGAATCGAGGTGCTCAGGAACTAGGACGCGAGCGACAAACCGACTGGGCGGGGTGGCGTCGAACCACGGCTTGCAGCAAAACCAAACTCGTCCAGCAATACCCCAATTTTCTTGGCCAAAAAGAAGACTATGGACAATAAGATGGTGAAATACGGTACTAAGATCAGCGAACA
>NW_026944817.1:0-7500 GCF_034702125.1 Engraulis encrasicolus
ATTGGTGGCTCTAGAGCCATAGAATTCCTGACCCCTGCTTTAGAGTAGATGTCACATCAACTTCTATAAGAGTTTGAAATAACTCATGGAAAAATCTACTGTGCAGCTTTGGCTCCCAACGCCAAAAATTTTGCAGAACAAACGGATCACCAGACCCTATAAAACAGTACGTACTATATGAGCTGGCGAACAAACGGCCAACACTATGTTTGAGAAAGTTCAAGGTGTTGGACAATCACGAAGCAACCTCGTCGCGTTGTCCCCCAATCCTATTCCCCTCACATCTTCCCCCCTCAAACATTTCAAACAATCGAACTATCTCTGCTCTTCTCGTCTACTCGTTTTCACGTGCACTTGGTGGTAATAGTGCGGTGAACGGGCGGAGAGCCAACTAATTAGGATGAGCTTGACTTGACTTGAATCGCACACATACCTGTACAGTACTGTGTGTGTGCACATGGATGCCGTGCCATACCAACACAATAATGCTGTACATTAAAACAATACTGTACACCCAACACACAGAAGCAGCAGTGCATACACACGCACACGCACACGCACACGCACACGCACGCGCACACGCACACGCACACGCACACGCACACGCACACGCACACACCACACGCACACACCACACGCACACGCACACGCACACACACACACACACACCACACACACACACAAATTTGCCAGCAGCTGATGTGACTTGTAACGTATATGTATGCGCAGGCTCTATGGATGTCAACTTGCACTCCATGTCCCTGCTCAGCATAAACACTGAAGCTGTAGAGGACTTGATGTCAGTGATGTCGTTCAGGCTAGTGGGTCGAGACACTAGCTAGCCACCGCTGCGGAAATGGTGATGGGGAGACGCTTACCGTATCTGTCTCCAGGGGCGTTACAATGACAGAGATATCTCATCCGGCTGACTTTCTCTGTGTGTGTGTGTGTGTGTGTGTGTGTGTGTGTGTGTGTGTGTGTGTGTGTGTGTGTGTGTGTGTGTGTGTGTGTGTGTGTGTGTGTGTGTGTGTGTGTGTGTGTGTGTGTGTGTGTGTTGCTATGGCTGAAAAACGAATGGCCATAGGTCAATAGGTTAGTCTAGTGTGTCTCAACGGGGGCGGTACAGCACCCCCAGGGGGCATTAGGGAGGTCTAGGGTCTAGGGTTGGGAAGGTTACAGCTGAGAGGGGGTGGGGCTTAGTTGCCATTGGGGTGCATTGATCCATGTTATTTTTCAATATTAAGAGGGGCGTTGACAGGCTTATGATGGTCAAGGGGGGCGTTGGGACGCTTGGGTGGTTGATGTTTAAAAAAAATAAAAAAAAATCCAATTCCTGAAAAAAAATTTTGAAAAAATTGGAAAAAAAATAGAAAAAAATAAAGCACTTAGTGATCCGTGGAATTTCGTCTAATTTTTGCCATTTTTGAGAAAATGTGTCCTGCATCAACATATTGCATAGACATGTCACATCGCAGGAAAATGAAGTCGCACCATAGGAAATTCACTGCATTATGGCCATTTTAATCCTTTTGTATACATGACTCACATCTGAGCTCACGCTAACTTGATAATGATATTGTGTTAAATATTAATATGTTTTTTCATTTATAAAAAACTGTTTTTCCTTCTATAAGAGCAGTCACACCACAGGACACCATAAAATGAACCTAAGCATTGCGTGACAGAAACATTGCAAGATGAAGACATATTAAGAGGTTAATAGTCACCTTAAGCTTCCACAGCACTCTCCAATAACTGAAGTACTGACTGGATAGGAGCCAGTCTTTAAGACCCTTGTTGTTGGCCTTGCAGCTACCCGTTCACAAACATTGACATACATGTCACCCCACAGGACGCAATTTGTGTTACGAAATTGAACTTGTAGTTAATATTACTGTCTTGAGTTTTTTTCACATTCACATATCTTAATATAAAGTTAATATTTATGCAATCATGCCAAATGCTTCATACATTATTCAAAATGTTTTTGGTTAATTTATATATATATTATATTCCAGGTTTCATTAATGTTACAGTCACACCGCAGGATATTTGACATATAAACCTTACATAAATCTTAACAAAAATGTTTCTTCTCATCTAAGACTAATATGAAACATAATGTATCACATTTTCTTTCATTGACATTTGTTTTTTAAAGGAAAAATAACAGTTTTGTAGGTTTTTAACCAATGTTACGAAAAAACAAGGCGTCACGTCTCCCCCCCGCTTATGATGAGGTCCAGGGGGCTTTTATTCAAAAAAGTTTGAGAACCACTGGGTAGCCAATTCACTGCTACAGCTAGGGATGTAATTTTTTTTTTTTTTATTTCAAGTCAAGTAGGTTTTATTGTCAATTTCTTTACATGCACTGGTCATACAAAGAATTTGAAATTACATTTCTTGCTTTCCCATACAGACATAGACATAGACTAATCTAGGTAAGGACATAGACAGTATAGACATAGACAGTACTTATACATGGACTTAAGACAGTATGGACATAGACAGTGCTCATACAGACATTTAAAGTGCAAGACTGGACAACAGAAGACTTGTAGAGGACATACATTAAGAGGTAATTGTTGTGCTTTTGTGCTTTTCCTAAAAAGTCCTTTATAGCGTTCTGACATAGTAATAGTAGCATTTTGAAGAAAAAATAAATATTAAAAAGGTCTGTCAAGTACAGCAGCAGCGATATGTGTGTGTGTGTGTGTGTGTATGTGTGTGTGTGTGTGTGTGTGTGTGTGTGTGTGTTGTGTGTGTGTTGTAGGGGTGTGTGTGTGTGTATGTGTATGTGTGTGTGTGTTTAGTGCAGGTAGAAGGTGCGGTGTGCGTCTGTGTGTGTGTTCTTATGTCTCTGTGTGTGTGTGTGTGTCTGTGTGTGTGTGTGTGTGTGTGTGTGTGTGTGTGTGGTGTGTGTGTGTTTGCGTAAACGTGTGTGTGTGTGTGTTCCAAGTGTATGTGTGTGTGTGTGTGTGTGTGCATGTGTGCATGTGTGTGTGTCAGTGTGTGTATGTTTGGGTTTAGTGCAGAAAGTGCAGTGTGCTTGTGTGTGTGTGGTGTGTGTGTGTGTGTGTGTGTGTGGTGTGTGTGTGTGTGTGTGTGTGTGTGTCTGTGTCTGTGTGTGTTTGTGTGTGCATGTGTGGTGTGTGTGTGTGGTGTGTGTGTGTGTGTGTGTGCGCGCGCATGTTTTGAGTTAGTGCAGGTTGAAAGTTCAGTCACAAATATAGTAGTGCAGGTGGAATGTTCAGTCGCAGATATGGTGGTGGGGGATGAGGGGAGGGGGGGTTGTCAGTGGCCTGGAGGGAGAGTGGGTTGAGTGTTCAGTATCTTGATCGCTTGGTGCATTGTGCTGCTCGCCAGCCTGGTGGTTCCAGAGGGCAGGAGGCTGAACAGTTTGTGTGCAGGGTGGCTTGTGTCTTTGATGATCATCAGTGCTTTCCGGGTGAGGCGTGTGGTGTAAATGTCCTGCAGGGAGGGGAGTGGTACTCCAATGATCTTCTTCGCTGTGTTCACAACACGCTGGAGTGTCTTCCTGATTTTCTCCGTGCAGCTTCCTCCCCACACTGTGATGCAGTTGGACACGACGCTCTCTATGGTTCCTCTGTAGAATGTTGTCATGATGGAGGGTGTAGCACTTGCCTTCTTTAGTTTGCGCAGGAAGTAGAGACGCTGATGGGCCTTCTTCGCCAGTGATGTAGTGTTGGTGGTCCAAGAGAGGTCGTCGCTGATGTGCACTCCAAGGAACTTGGTGCTGCTCACTCTCTCCACAGCATCGCCGTCGATGGTCAGTGGTGGCAGTTGTTTTTGGACCCTTTGAAAGTTGACAACAATCTCCTTGGTCTTGTTGACATTCAGCAGGAGGTTGTTGTCTTTGCACCATCTGGCCAGCAGGTCTACTTCTTCTCTGTAGTGAGTCTCATCGCCCTTGGTGATGAGGCCCACCAGTGTTGTAAATAATAATCCATTTTCCTCGATGCATTAATCTTACAGCCTAAATGCATGCAGATATTTTGTTAATTTGTTTTAAATGTCATAGCCTACATAGCGTAGCCTACAAGATAAAATAACATGAGCAATTGATCTGAATTGAATCAAATCGATTGTAGAGCATTCTTAAGTATCAGACATCATCAAATCGCTGCATGACTTAAGGCACTGTGTTATGATTTTGCTGTTACCAGAATGGCAATGACCAAGTCGTAGTGCCCTGTGCTGTCATAGTAGTGCAGTACTATGATAGTTCACTTTTCAATGGCTATTACAATGTTCCACTGGTGGAACGGCGTACATGGGGCTATGAAATGGATTTTGAATCGAATTGCCATACAGGCTCTGATTTACACGACTACTTACGACGGGGACCCAGGTTCCAGAGATCATTTTTTCTTTTTTTAAATGACGCAGTAGCAAACAGGTGTCAGGCTATCCAGCATAGCCCAGGGTTTTTTTTTTTGGTCCCTTGGCCAGAACTGTTTCTGGCCAAGGGACCATTCATATTCATCAGTAGTCCACAACCCACTGTTTGTGTATGATTGTAGTAGTTTAAATTCGTACTGTAGCAAGTCACAGACCACCAGCACTATTGACATGGATAACAAGCGGGTGCTCAGACCACTGGTTGAAAACCCCTGGCATAGACCAGTGTTTCCCAACCTTTTTTGACTCGCGTACCCCCTAAGCCTTTTTGTTGTACCATGAGTACCCCCTATCCCATGCTCTCTCTATATATACCTTTATCCCAGTATGACTATACTCTATTCAATTGTCATTATCACATTTTTCCGCGTACCCCCTGACGTGTGCTCGCGTACCCCTAGTGGTACACGTACCCCTGGTTGGGAAACACTGGCATAGACAATCATGTCAAAAAGTTCCCAAGTCTGTCTGATTCCCCTACATTTGTTGTAGTACAGTATAAGCCACAACAAATACACCAGTGGAGACATGCACGCAAGCACGCAGCCACGCACACACACAATCTCTGAGCTTCACAGTGTGGCAGGTGTATTTGCTTAGCTTGTTACAGTGATGGGCATGAAAGAGAGGGAGAGAGAAAGAAAGAGAGAGAGAGAAAGAGAGAGAGAGAAAATAGAGATCTACCGTAGGCCACGAGGGAGGAAAAGCAGCACTGTGCAAACATAATGAAAGCACATCCCTATTTATCATTTATTCTCACAACACAACACAGACAACAGAGAGAGGAGAGAAAAGAAGAGATGAAAAAAAAAATGTTTTGTGTGAGAGCAAAGCCTGAGAGATGATTGCATGATTCCATTCGAGACCCTTCCAGCAACGAAATCGAATGAAAATGATCACTCAGGATGATGAATTCAGAAAAAAAAAGGCCCTGGACAATGGTGGCCTTTTGGGTGAGAGCCCTTTCCCCCCTACCATTTTAGCGCTATAATCCGCCTCTTCTTCCTACGGCAGTTTTTGCCATTCTGCTCTAGCCCAGCAGAGATTGTTACAGAAAAGTCCTGCTGTTAGGTTCACGATTGTATCTTTTTTTTTACAGCTTTGACAAGTAAGAGGGAAAAATTCCCTCAACAAAAAGCGAAATGTTTTGCTGTGGCTGTATTGAAGACGAGGGCCTTGAGAGCTTGATGCGGTGCCATTGAGCTCCAGCGAAGGCGCGGACAAAGAGAAACATTTCAAAATGGTGCAGCGAGCGAATTCATGACTGATGTGAATCATTCTTCATTCTTCTTCATCTGCCAGGGTCGGATTAATGCACAGGCTAAATATGGCTACAGCTTAGGNAGAGATTCTTTAAGTATAGATATGCCATTGTAATAGGTTGCTATGGGCACCTAACATGACCAGGTTCCGGTCTGCCTAAAGGGGGTGTCATAATGCTCCTAGCATTGAATAGAACAGTCCTTAGGTCTGCCTAGGTCTGCCTAATAGAACCCGGAAACAATGGGCCAATGGAACCTCTCTCTCTCTACTCTCTCTGGCTTAGGGTCCCCCACCTGCCACGGACCCCCAGATTGGATAAAGGGGGAGATCAGTAATTGCAGAACTCCGGCAAGATGCAGTATTGGATTTTTTCTTGCAAATATGTTATTCTTAATTCCTATCTTGGCATTATGACAATGCCTAATTGTGTCGATAAATTTGCCTTCTGCGGGGGCATCCAGTCAACCTGAAGCCTTGGGGCCCGGGGCCATCTTAATCCGGCCCTTACGACCGCTCTGGCGTTCCTTGGGTGGGAGGGCTTATGGATTACTAATGTTAAAGGGAGATAGTTCATTATGTTATTGTTAAATGTTCTCTTTTGAAAGGCAAAGAGCAAGATGGCAAATGGGCCTCTTATAGACATCGATCCTCTCCGCAAATGTTGCCTCGAGCACTAAAGTATATTTGCATGTGACATCGACTGAAAATTGTCTGTCAGCTTAGAGTGTAATCACGTGGAGGACTAATTTGTGGGCTGTTTTGAGTTCTTGCTGCTGACGAGAGAAAAGAGAAAAAGAATTTTGCAAAGAGAGGTCAATTTTAAAAGGACATTGAATCTAGGTTTGAACAATTCTCATCATGTCACTCTCTTTCAACTTTTTTCTTTTCAAAGTAAACAGCAGCAGGAGATAAGACGACTCGGCTGCACATCCACATTATGGCCGGTACGAGGTGTTATGTGTTATGTGTTATGCGCTATGTATTACTGTAATCCAAATTTTAGTGAATACTTGAGAAATAAGTCTGACAGACACCTAGCTCCACCATAGTAACTAGTTCGGTAACACTTTCTATGAACTTACTATTCATAAGACACTACAAATGCATGATAACACGTTATAATGCATTCGTTTTATATCTATTGATAAGTATATATTCTTGCTAAAAACA
Source organism: Engraulis encrasicolus (assembly GCF_034702125.1). Taxonomy (NCBI): domain Eukaryota; kingdom Metazoa; phylum Chordata; class Actinopteri; order Clupeiformes; family Engraulidae; genus Engraulis; species Engraulis encrasicolus. The sequence goes on from NW_026944817.1 coordinate 6,856, forward strand.
AGTCATGAGGTATTTATAATGTGTTGTTATAGGCATTTAAAACTGAAGGTGACACAGTGTGTTATAAAGCTTCTTTGTCCTCATGACACCAGCAGTGCTGAGATATGTACTACATATCAGAATCTATGAAAATATACAATGCTGCTTATGCATTTTATATCTCTCAGCCATAGCCATGGTTATGTCATTGCGTGTGAGCATATATTATGTGTCCATTGCATAGACTGAGTAAAGTGAGATAAGGTCATGAGTATTGATTAAGAAATACAAGTGCTCACTGCTAGGTAAAGTGAGATTAGCTCATATGTAGGCTATTGATTTAGAGATATAGACTGTTAAGTGTATTTGCATAGGCTAGGTAAAGTGAGATAAAGTGATAATTGGTCATAAGAAAATCCATAGGGCACCATTAATAAGTGTTAGGAAATGGGTTTCCGCTGTTACATTGGAAAAGTGAGTGAAAGAAAAGATAAGGCAGAAAAGGGGTTTTTTTTAGCTAACAAACGCAAATCAATTTCAATTAAGACCATGAACAGAAGATTCAAACGTCAGTAACAAAACAATCAATCCAAAAAAGACACAAAATCAGTTCTATCCGTCAGTTTCCATGAGTATATGAGTTTTTTTTTAATTGATTTAAAACTG
>NW_026944818.1:0-10302 GCF_034702125.1 Engraulis encrasicolus
ATTGGGGAACGGTCTTTTTGAGCTTTTGGAAATTGAAAACAAACGGCGGGAAGACATTTCGTAGCTTGATACATGACTGTCGAATAAATTAATTTTGGGCAGATTGCTTGTAGCCACTAGCCGCCTTAAAGCGCCCTGTTTGTCGTTCTTATTATTCGATTATATTTAGTTTGGTTTCTATGCGCAGGCCCTTTGGTTGTTGTAAGCATATGTATGATCTCCCTGCACAGAGATTATTTTAAAGGTCGATGTGAAAAAAACACATCAGGCCACGGGCAGGCAATGCGAGGCATAGTTGCCCACGGTGCCCCGAGCAACGTCCCCTTTGCCCACATTGGCTGATATTGCCCCTTCCAAGGGAGGGGGAAAAAATAATAGGGCGATTATATTTCATATTTTCAATACATTTGAATTTCTTTATAATTCATAAATTTTGATTGAAAAGTTTTTGTACAATAAGACTTAAGTCAGTCAGAACAATTCATCAACCCCGTCGAGACTGGGCACCAGAGCGATTTGATTTAGGTTATGCTACGCACCACTCCGGGTGGGGAGGGAGAAGGCATCGCGACAGGCCCTTGAGCGCCTATAAGACACCACGAAAAGATGTTTAAGAGTCCTGGTGTGTCGCCTAATCCCTACAACACAGTCTACATATTAGGGTACAAAAATATGCTCACAATCAACCCTCTAATACAAATGTTGAGTTTAGAACTTTTAGTTATCAATAACTCTGACACCAGCCAGCGACACGTTGTGAAGTAGCAAAAAAAAAAACCCCGACAGCCAGCTGTAGATGTGCCTCGAAAAATAGGCTAAGATTTCATGTTTCAACTGATTTGCTTTGCAATTCGTATTTTTGATTGAAGCTTCCTAAATTAAGTTTTCAAATTCAGATTCACCTGCACCCGAGAATAGGCAAAGGGAGGGTCAGCTTGCGGCGATGCGGGGGGGCACGCGCAGCTCTACATGGATGGGGAGGGGGGGAAACAAGCATGCATGCGACCAGGGCCGAGACGCAAATTGTCTAGATGTCGGTGGGAGTAGAGCCGACTTGCCCTGACGGCCTGAGGTGAGTCTGGAAACAAAACACTACACAGTATTAACTACATGATCACAATTTAATGTCTCTTAAAGCCGATCCGAGTTTAGGAACGTTTGATCCTAAATGATCTTACAGCCGGGGTGTGCCACGTTCAGATAGTGGGGGAATACGACAGCCAAAGCTAGCTTGCTGCCGGTCACCGTTTTAAAACATGGCTCAGGTTTGTTTTGTGAAGGCTACCCAAACCTAAGAAACATGCAGATAACATGTCGTTTTATCAATCACGAGAGACTTAAGGGTTAAGGCTAGCTAAAAGGAAGCACATCTCTGCAGAGTTGGCTGCGAAACAAAAAAATGAACATGTGCAGGTTAGGCAGAGAATATTTTTGGGCAGGTTTGTAGAGGTTTGATCTTGGTGAGACCGCTAGGAAAAGTGCGTTTTCTACCTGATAGAGGCCTATTCTCTCGACCAAAGATTGGCTACTGTTTCCACTGTCCCAATGTCCATTGTAATTGAAATAAATGCACCCACGTGATAAACTGACGTTTACTTTTCTTCTCCAGACATATGCCTACAAAATGTGCATGAACTAACTAATATCTGTAATGAAAATAAAAGGTTATAAAGTTGCTGCGAGAAGCTCGGAGCTTCAGAGCAACATATAAGAACTGGTGCTCCCACGCCACGGTTCTTTGCGATCCTGAAATGAAAGCCGGCTCCGTCCATTCTTAAAGCGACAGTACACATTTTTAATATCGGCTACAAAAAGACCCTACAAATTGGACCTAAACCTTGAATTCTTATTGTTTTTAGATTTCCTATATGTATTCCACATTTTAATCATGGAATATGCCCTATTAATTAAACTTTCAAATTCAAATTAAATGATCTTTTTAACAATTGTTAACTAGCCTATTTCTATTTATTTAAATTAAAGTCTACGTTGTTCTGCTACAAGGAAAATTATAAAGATGACAGTGGGTTAATTGATTAAGCATCCCTCATATTTAGCCTATTTAATTTACTCATCATTTCATTTCACCTTTAAGATGAGGAGGGACTCAGAGCCCAAGACCTCTGCACAGAGGCAGGAAGGCATAAGAAAGACCTGATAATAATCCTGTGACGTACAGGGTTTAAAAACTATCAAGGCTTTTTCCATAATTTCTTTTAATTTAGGGGTCAGCCACATACCACAGCTGAGGAATGTTGATCAGAGACATTTAGGGCATGTGGGCATAAGGCTGGATCATCTCTGATATGATTAATAGGTGGCCTACATGTGTAAAAACTAGCATGTTATATCATATTTTGGTACGCATATTCCAGGATACTATACAATAAAAAATATTTAATAATTATGACAATAATATACTACTTGATCTACTACTACTACTAACTAAAAATAATAATGGGAGGGCCCGAGGGGTGGTGCAGTTTCCTAAAAATTCGGGGTGAATGGCCGCTCATCATTGTTTTATGGGTTCTTTTTTTTTTGGGGGGGGGGGGGGGTGGTTGCCCTTAGTCTTCAGGTTAAGAGCAACTTGCCCTTATGAAAATTTCCTGTGCACGGAAGGGAGGAAACAAAACACAAAAAAAAACGGGTCCCTGGGCCCAACTAGTAAGTGGCGACTTCAAAGCGTGGCTGCGATGCAAACTAGTTGAAAAAATTGTTCAAAGATTTTGTAGACAAAGACCAACTCACACTACGTAGAAAGTACACATACAGGCATACAAATAATGAATAAAACGATCATTAACAACGTAATGGCACTAAGGCCAGCAAAAGAAAAAACAAACATCATACGGGTTTACAACATTCAACCCAAACTGGTGAGGGCACAGCTGGACTGTTGTGTTTTGGGGTTTATTTCCCCAGAGATAATTCCTAACTGCTGCTTAGACAGGAGGATTATGAGATCAGCTGCCAAGATCTACTGAACCATGAACGACGAAGAGGAGAATGAACCCCAGTGACAGCTGTGGATGTTAGCCTAATGCACAAGTACAGTACATCATACCTTTTCTGTAATATGCATGCTACAGCCAATCTGGTTACTGTCATTGTAACTAAGGCAAATATTGTCTGGCCCTTTGATCCTCCCCTGTAATGCCCTTACTGGTAGCATTACTGTATTACTGGGCAAAGAGTAATGCAATTGCTGTAAGTTCATATACATTTTTTTTTAATACCAGTGGTTGACCTGGGTGTTCCCTATTTCAATGATGCTGCTGGGACCGTCAGTCCCATGGATGTACACAAACGGGTCACCTGAAGGAGTAGGTGGCGTCCCACGAAAACCAAACAAGTTTTGAAAGGGCAACGAGTTGGTGTTACCATTTAAAAAAAAAAACCCCCCCCCCACCCTGCGCCCTAACTCTCCTCGGATAACGACTCGTCCTCCAACTCCTCAACACACACCACACCACACACACACACCACTGTCACGTCGGCTTTATTTGTCAATATCTTGTACATGCACTAGTCCATACAAAGAATTTTGAACATTACGTATTCTTACTTTTCCCCCCATGCATACATAGACTCGACATAGACTTCAGTTGTGAACAGTGTTATTTTTGAGTAATGCTTTATCAAACGTTTAATAACATTGCTATGTGATCATTGTATCCGGGGGGGGGGGGGGGGGGCCCCATAGATATGCATGTGCTACAACTTGATGATAAATTCAGACAGTAATAAAGATTCTGCGGTTCATCTAACATCGTGTCTTGAAGTTTTGTTTGCCCCTCATAGTACCAACGGTTTTTTGTGAGTTGGAGGCTCACTGTCACTTAAATGGCATGGGAATAGTGTGCTTTTGCCAATAAGCAAAATACTAAACCACTCCATGGTGTTTTTATTGCCCAGATTATTTTTACATTTTTTTGTTTGGAGGACCAAAGGGCTCTGGACCGAGCTTCTGTGGGAGTGAAGGGATCGGGACAAGAGACTGACGGTCCGAGTTGTGATTGGGTGAACCCTGATAAAAAATCTGTGTCAGTAGTTGACATGCGGAAAAAAAATATCTGATGCGGATATTAGGGTGCATCAGTTGCCCCCTATGAAAAGATATCACCTTGGCCCTATAGTAAAAATGTTCTAGACCCAGTAAAAACACACTGTGTAAAATATTTTGAAATTTGGATGAAGTCTACCGGGGGCCCCCACCCACGCCCCATAAACAATAGAAAATAATGGTGATAGTCAAAATCTTTGGACTAGAAACAGCCGGGGCTGGACTGGCCATCTGAGGGGGGGGTGATACTGCATGGTGGCATTTCCCGGTGAGCTCGACGCACACCCTAGATCCAGTGGGCCCCCCATTATTTTTTTTTTTTTTACATTAACTGAAAATAGGGGCCCATGAGGGTGCAGGGCCACACAGGTGAGGTCCCGTGCTCTCCGACCGCCACTAATAAGAATGAGGGGCCCCCTTAACCATCCAAAAGTCCCCGGGGCCCTATTTTATATCGCGTCTAGCCCAGCACCCTGAATAGACCATGGACAGTTTGCTCGCATACAAGCTTACCCAATAAAAACATATTGCCTCAGCTGTGCTGAATGAAAAATCGTTCTATGGCACAAGTAAAATCACTCTGTGGAAAATGATGTTTGAAATTTAGATTAATTCTAACTAAAGGGTCCACACCAGGCCCCATGAAAATACCAAACACTGGTGATAGTGATGGGCACACCTGGAATCCAAAGTCCCGTGCCACATATTCCAAATATAGCCAATTATAATGAACCAACTCTGACGCAGCACCCCTTCCAGTCAAGCAAGAGATTGCGCAAGATTGTATGACTTATTGTGTGCTACACCTGTTGGGCCTACAAGGATTGTAACAGGTAGTCTGTTAATACCTCCAGTGGAACAATCTGTTACTAAAATAAAGGCTGTGAATGCTCCTTGGAATGACTTCTGTTTTGTCAAGAAATTCCCCCAGCCAGTAGTTTCAATAGAGTACATACCAGACAACTGTATGTGATGTTGGAAAGAGTGGCTTCCCAAAACCTTATCCTTAAGTGGCTTTCCTAGGTATGGTCATAGTGGGGTATCACCAGGTCCAGAGCCCATTGCCAAGGGCCTCTCCAGTAAGTTATGGTAACTCATCTTATGGAGTAAAGTGAAATACTACCCACCCGGCGATGGGATAAAGAAATGTAATGCACTCTTCACATACAGTTGTCATTGGACTGCCTTGTAGCCTAGCGCATTCTCCAAGGCACATTCTCAAGCTTTAGTGACTAGATTTTTTCCATCCATGACATTGTAGCCCACTGGTGAAACACACAAATATAACAGTCATGGGGCAGGCTTTGCCGAGATCTTCTTTCTTGAATACTAGCCCCAGGGATGGATCCAAGGCAGCAAGGGAATTTGATACTTAGTGGTTGGCAAAAAGTCGAAATTTGCCTAAATATAGCAGTTTGACAACCATCATCCATCAGTCTGTCCCTGAGACTGAAGTCTGTGTAAGTGAATCCGACTGAATACAAAACCCCTGCTTAGATATTGCCTGTCTGTTTGTGGCTCCCCAATACAGTGATTTTCAGCTAATTACCTCATCTCAACACTGCATGCTTAAGTTGGTAAAATTAGGGCTCAGCTGTGTTCATTATATTGGGCTGGGGGGCAAAGGTGTGTCAGGCAAGTTTGGTCCCAACCTCTGTTTTAAAAGACAATGGCGAGACCTAGAGTTCAAACAAACGCTGAGGGTTGGGGGTGGAGCTACAATCCAAGTGCCGGGGGAGCAGATTTTCAAAATTACCTGGTGTAACTTATACACCTGTCCAAATTGCCCTAACCTGGAAAGGTAAAAACTAGGTATGTTCATTTGGAATATGGTGTGCACTGGACTTCATCTTTGGAATCCAGTGTGGCCCGCATGGGGGGGCACCGATCACCACCGGACTTGGTATTTTGTATTTTTCCGGGGTGTGGCCTGGTGGACCGGAGAATATTCATACTAATTTTCAACATATTTTTACACAGAGTTATTTTACTGTGGTTCGATAGAACAATTGTTTTATCAGCACAGAGGGGCCGAGACAATTATGTTTGTGTATTGGGTAGCGTGGGTTTATGCAGCACCAATGTCAATTTTCTATGTCCAAGATTCTGACTATCACATGGTGGCGGTGGTCGCAGGGGGGGGGGGGGTTATTTTCTATTTTCAGGGGGCTGGGTGGGCCCCGGTAGACTTCATCCAATCTTCAAAAATATTTTACACAGTGTGTTTTTACTGGGTGTAGAACATTTTTACTATAGGGCCAAGGCGATATCTTTTCATAGGGGGCAACTGATGCACCCTAGCGGATATGTTATTAATTTGACTGAGAAGTCTCGTAGTGGTAACCAGTGAAGAAGCTACTCATTGCGGTATTCCAGTTTTGTGTACTTCTTGTAAACATTCTGTTGCGAATAAAGTCTTAATAGTGGCACGTCCTTATCCTTTTTAATCTCCGCAAATGATTCCAAAATTGTGAGGTTAGGCCTACTTTCGAGGGGGCTCAGCTTTGCAAGAGAAGCTATGAGAGCTACGCACACATGATAGGCATTAGTGGATTAATTCCTGGTGAATTCCAGTCCTCCCCCCCCCCCCCCCCCCCCCCCCCCCCCCCCCCCCCAATGAACACTATGAGGAGAAAATGAATATCATGAGCAGAGCACTGCCATAATATTTGACTTTGTGAAAAGGGTAGGGAAGAACAACCGATTTCTTTTGAGCGTTTGGGTCCAGGTTGTCTGATCAACATGGTTAACGCGAAGTGCGAAAGGGGGGAGGACTCCCCCGTGAGTGACGAGTCCTACTTCCTGCTGTTTGGGGCAATCGTCTCAGTAAATAGTTAAAGATTTTGGGTCCCCCCTAGTAGGTGGGTAAGCTGTGTCAAGCACCAGTTAATGAACAAAGACAACAAAGACAAAACTCAAATCACATCATTATAATGGCTTAGGTAGGCCTACATGATAATAAACACTATGTTAAAAAAAAAACATATTCCCTAATGAATATATAATGGGATAAATGATGTAATTGAATTATGAGATAATAGTGGCTCGTAGTATCAGCCAGCTGTTCTGTTAGAATCCCACCACAGGTCAATTTCCCGTGTTTATGATCGCAGAACAGACTACCCTTGAAGAATTTCTTCACAACAAGAGCTACACTCCTCAAAATTTTGAGAACAATATGTGTAATTTAAGAACACGCAAGCTTTCCCCAACAAATTGTTTTCAAAACAAGAGTCCTTTAGATACGTGGGGCCATCAGGACGTCAATGTAAGATGTGTGTCAAATTTTGTCCAAAAAAGATTACCAGACGAAGGTGGAATTGCACTAACTGTGATTGTTTTGCTTTTCCATTTGGCTCTGAAGACCTGTCCCAGTGCATAGGGCGGGAGGAGCAAAGTGAGGAACAGTCGTGTTTGGCAGTGCCCACCTGGGACCTGGTTTGTATGTATGCCCAATATCCTAATTGAAAGTATTCATTGTGCTTAACAGTAGTAGAGTTAGAGGTACTGTGTTGAATCTAGATTTCCAAAAAAGAAAAACTAGACTGCCCTGTTGTCAGATCGCCTTCGACATGCTTAAAGGATAACTGCGGTAATTTTCAACATTACCCTCATCCTCATTTTTCCCGAGGTTGTCCCATGCAATGTTCTAAGAACTCCCCGCTCGACCGTTTTTTTTTTTTATGTTTACGGCTGTCTATTGTGGTATTTGCCAAATTTTTGAATTCATCCCAACCTGCTTCGCCTGGAATGGCAAGGTTCGCGCCCAGACCACGTCCTTAAATCACCAAAAACGTACATTTCAAACAGAGGACTCAACCTCACCGCGTAGTGTGGTTACTAGGGTCTTAAGCACTGGTCATCCTATAGTAGCTCAATTTTGTTGCGGAAAAGTAGATGCTGTCTGTCATGTTTTATTTGGCAAGCCGTTCATGCACGAGGAGCAGGGGGGGCAGCAGGGGCGGGGGGGGGGGGGGGGTACTTTTTCCTTAGCCTTCACGGGGGAAGGGCACAGCCGTGGATAAACTTCCACTTAGCAGTTGATCTGAAGGGGGTGTGATGTTCTACACTCCACAACCCTACTTGATGGCAGCTATTGATGTCGATTGTTCATTTGTCCCTTGAAAGTAGCATGCGTAAATAATATAGAGAAAACTAGGCAGATCAGTACTCCGGTAAAAAAAAAACAAATCCGAGAGAGACTATGTTGGAAAATTTTGGAGGAGCAGATTATATATTTCTATTGTAAAATTCTTAGTATATTTTGTTGGTTATTTTTTGTTATATTCCAGTATCTGTACTACAAACTAACAACTACAACATGTCTCAATTGTCGATTCCGGTTTCGGTGGCGGAGTACTTCAACGAGCATCCAGTCTTCAATAGAACTCAATTGGAGTTACAACATGTCAAATTAAACACGACAGAAGCAAAAAATGGGGCAAATGGTAACAACTGTTTTAATGGTTCAAATATTACAAAGTGAATACAACCAACATTAGGTACAGTGTAATAACCATTGTTAAACAATTTAATACCATGTAATACGCCGTAACACCATGTACCAATTTTTATGTACTACTTCATGTATTTTTTGTGTAATGTGATATTACCTGGTATTTGCATATTGGTACAACCTGGGTATTACACTAGTATTACATGTTATTAAAATATTGGACCATGGTTGATTACACTGTACCTGGCATTGCATATTGTTACACTGGTAGTCCACTAGTATCATACATGGATATTAAATATTGTTACAAACTGTACCTAATATGTTAGATTCACTTAAATGGTGAACTGTTAAAATAAGGTAGTACCCGGGCAAATCAATCCACCCAGTTCAGAAGTTATGGGCCAAGACAAAATTCCGGCCAATCTTAGACTTCAGCGCATCTTGAAAGTGGTGGCCTCAACAGACTCGAATAAGTTCCATGAACCGCCCTAAGAGCTTGAACACAGCCTATCACACACATCTGGGAGGAAATCCCTCCACACCAGTCAGAAGTTATGGGCCCAACATAAAATTCGTGCCATCTTTGAATTCAGCCAATCTTGAAAGTTTTTGACGCTCCAAACTCGAATCAGCTTCATGAAACCTCCCCGCAGAGCATATCACGCTCGGAAAAAATCTGGTACAAATCCAAACATCCAATCAAAAGTTATCAGCGTTAACACTAAGCCCTTACGCGTGCTGACAGCTGGACGAGCGGCGGCGACAAGGCGCTAGCCGCAAAACCATTACATGGCGCTGCCTGACGGCTCCAACGCGTTTCGGGATATATTCATTAGGGTCTCGGGCCACATATAACCTGTTGTCTGCAGGTTTATTAAAAAGTATTAAAAAGTGATTCATTCAAAAGGCAAAATGTAATGGCCTTTCAACGTAGTGCCTTTGCTCAAAAGGTATTTGATTTTTTGAATATTTCTTTTAGTTGTATGATTTTGATTAAATATTGACGTGTTGATTTGTTCTGGACTTTAAAGCCCAAAGTTGTCGGTTGACTCGCCCGACCCGCCTGGTTGGTGGGTAGAGTAAATTAACCAGTGCTCTCCAGCCTTGTTCTCCTCACTGAACTGAGGTACCGAGCATGGTACCGTCCCGCCGCACTGCTCCCTTTCGGGCACTTTTTGCAGAAAAGTTAACACTTGCAACGAAGGGCCGTGATGGCTGTAAAAATGATATAAAGGTAGTGAAAAAAGGTATTAAAATGGTAGTAAATTTGACTTCAAGATTGGTGTATATACGCTGTATATACATTTCACAGATCCGATATATTGCACACATCTGCACACAGACAAGCATACATAGATTAATTTAGCAATTAAAAATGTTCATAAGTGATGGCATAATGGTGATGATTCTCTTCTCCTGCTGTTGTAACCACACACTGTGTTGGGTGTGTTCAGTGGTCTAATACTTTAATAGTATTTCATTTTGCAATAGTATTGAGGATGGCGAGGAAGTTGCCTTGATTGTCTAAGCCTTCAGTCTCCCTCTGCCCTCGCTGAAACTTATTTTGAACAGCAGTAAGGAGCAGTACCTCCGCAATGGTTTTGATAAATACATCTCGTTCTCAGCTCTGGTTCTCATTTGTCTTCCCCTCTCTTTGTTCGTTGACATGATCATGGAGGTTTATTGGGAAGCTTGCCACTTGGACGGGAGACGCGGGGAGAGGACGACGAGAGCAGCGGTCGAGCAAGAGAGCAGGCCCGAGGAGGAGGATCCTCGA
>NW_026944819.1:0-10267 GCF_034702125.1 Engraulis encrasicolus
AATTATCCTGGGACTAGGTAGAGCTACGACTGTAGATCCCATCATAATACGGAAACTTGGTAAATTAGGATGCAAAATGAAATGTTTTCTACAGTCCGGAGCTTAAGGAGCAGAGCACGAGACTAGGATTCCGGTGTTGGGCCTATCTCTGGGTTTTCAAAGCAAACTCAAAAGGGGATTTCTGTCTCTTTCAGTTTCCGCTTTAACCTCTGTAGTTGGTGCATAGTACTCATACACGGACAGTACTCGTGTGCATTCATTACTCACACTTACAAGTACAACACAGTGACATCTTGAACAGGTAAGCTTATTAATCACCCATGTAGACCAAGGCCACCTTCTGAACATAAAACAGACACCTCACTAAAACTAAAGTTGAAATTTTCTCCTCGCTCACAGGTTTTCCCTCTTGTTTCAACATTAGTTAATTGCAATAGCATTTTTCATGTTTGTCAGCCCCATCATGGTCATATTAAATTGTAGTGTGATGGTCTTATGAACATATAGTAAAATGCACAGCAACTGGTGGTTATGATGGTCATCATCTAAATTATGAAGAGCACTATTATTTGCATTATATTATCGGCTATTATTTGTTACACTAATTAGGCCCACCCAGTCCAATCCGCTGCCCCACCAATCTCCAGTGTCCGTTTCACAAGCACATTTACCCTTTTGCCTATGTATTTTCTACTAGGGTTGGGGCGGTAATGGACGTCTTATCCTATCTGTAAAAGGTATTTGTTTTTTCCATCGTGTTATTGGATTTTGGCCATACCGTGTCTACCTGTGATATAGCTGCATTGCATCCTGCAGGATCGGGCAGTATACGACAAGCTGTTTTGCAACATCCACCCGACTGATCTGCTCAACTCAAGTTGTAGAAATGTGGTTTGCATAGAGACACAGCACGAATCCATTTCCTTTGCGAGTATACGCCTTTCAAAGCATGTCAAAATGTCTGGTTGAGTGTAGTGAACTATTGTTTGAAATGGTATGTGATGGGCACACACATTTCGATTCTGGACTCCCACAATTTACTGGGCACGAAATGCAAGCTAACTCAGCCAACAGCCCAAGTCATGTCATGTCCTATTGCTGTTTTTGTCTGACAAAATGGTGCTTATTTGTGCTAACATTGGTCTGCCTTCACATTTAACCACATGTTTTTGCGCCAGCCGTAACATGCTGTAATGTTACTAGTGTTTCCAGTTGAGATAATACCATTCATGATATCTGACCTAGGTGTTAGTAACCCACGACATAAAATGACTGTTCCACTGTTTAAACACTGTGTCATAATTAGCGATTTCAGCTAAACGTTTAGCACGTCTAAAACCGCTGGTGCAGTGAAAGCTGCCATTGCCATTCAAATGCATTAGTTCTGCAATGCATTGCTAACTGCCTCATGTGAAAGTTCGTTTTTGTAAACTTTAACAATGACAGCATAAACCAGGGGTGTCAAACATACGGCCCGCGGGCCGCATCCGGCCCGCCAGAGGGTTCCATCCGGCCCGGAGAAAAAAAAAAAAAAAACGTTAAAAAAAAAAAAATTTTTTTTTTTTTTTTTTTTTACTTTTTTTTTTTTTATGAAATAACCGAAATGCGCAATTACGCACAAAATCGAGACCTGCATGACATTAACCCAATGGTCCCTCTCTTATACTGTATATATGTAGTAAAGTGCACATCACACTTCTATTATAAATGGTGAATTTGTACTGTAACAGGCATTTGATAAAGCTCATATATTATAGACCTCATATATAGAGATAAAATGTTAATATTTCTTATTCGTATTGTATTGGTATTGGTTGTAATTAAATAATAAATATAATTGGATTTGTATTGGTTCCTATTAAGCTGAAACTGGAAACGGGATGTTAGAATGAGTGAAAATGCAGGAAATTACATCTAAGAAATAAAAAAAAAAATCTGGGGGAAAACCCCCAGACCCCCTACCAAAAACAGCTGTCCCTTATTTAATTCATTGATGGTTATCAATGCATGAATGAAGTCAAGGAAATTTTGCATAGGATTATCAGTATTGCATTGCTTTCTACATATTCAACACACTTAAAACATGATGGCACTGAACACTAATCCTCTGCTTTACGTTTTTTTTTTTTTGCGATGATGTTAGTAATGCGGCCCGCTTGAGGTCCACATGGGTTGTATGCGGCCCCCAGACCAAAATGAGTTTGACACCCCTGGCTTAAACCATTATGCTTGGCATAATCACAGATGCAAGCACACATTTCAAAATTACCATAAACAACTCCATAAATAGAAAAAAGGTGCAATGAAAGATGTAGTTCATACAATCCACGTCGAGTTCTATTTACTCTCAATAGCCTTAGTCTCATTGCAGGGCCAGCCCCGGGCTGGCCCGGACAAAAGGGGGCTGACGGTGATCTCATCAAAAGGGGGCTAGGTGCTAAAGATGGCCGCCGGGCCAGGTTGTGGGGCTAAGGGCCGCTTTCCCTGGCCCGTCGAATTCGATGGGCCATCCGGGGCCATCAAGCACCGCCGAGGCTCGGAGGCGGGGTCAACCTCTGTGTAATAATGTGGCTGCATGGGGGACTTATCGCTAAATTCTGGGCAAATTATGGTTAAGCATTAGTTTGGGGTGTTTGGCTTTCTTATGGCATAATTTCATAAGATGCAACCTTGGCACTTCTGTTTGTGTTTTTAAAGTTATTTAGCCAACATAACTTTTTTGTTGTTATCAGGGCATCATGGGCACCACTACACTTAAACTTGGGATGTCATAGCTAAGTCATGTCGGCTTTTTTCTGCTTTTAGCCGCCAACTCTTGTGCCATTATCGTGATTTGGCATGCTTTCCACTGGACACCAATAAAAAGTGTCGTCACAAATACTCACACATGACATTGTATTGTCTGCTTATTTAGCTTTTGCGCTATTATCGCCGAAGGTCTGGTAGGCTATATCGCACGTTTCAGACAGATCGCCAAACACAGTTTGAAATTTACACAAGGGCTTTAATGTCAAATGGATTGAAATAACATGAATGAATAGACAGGTGGCACGCCGCAACGAGGGGGTGTGTCGCTATGTCCGGGGCTCATAATTTTCTATAGCAACTGATGAAGGTGCTATGTCTCCGGGATTTGGTCTCCTTTCACATGGTAACTTATTCAATTACCTGCACATTCATGTCTCGCTATGTCCGGGGCTCATGCTTCTGTGCGCGATTGGGGGGATTAACTGGGCATGTTCGCACGTCTCCTTCTGTTCACTCTCAGTTGTCGAGCTGCTCGTATTTTCATGCGTCTTTGTCTTCTTAACATGCGCTGCGTCCCATACAGCTTCTGAATCGACAACTTTGCCATGTAATAAAACTGTTCTTGAAAGGCAAGCCATTTTCTTTGCAGTTCTTGTCGTCTTTGTCCGTAGGCTACGAGCCAAACGGCGACCTGCTCCAGCAGAGTTTGCTCAATTTTCTTCTCTTCTCTTTGTCGTTGTTCTGTTGTCCTTCTGTGATTTGGGGCGAAAGTGGGCTGTGCCCGACTGACGTTTCACAAACAAGGCGTGTACCTGAATGTGCCTGGGGTCGGCTATGAGTCCGATCAGGCAAAAAATGGGCCGGGGCCGGCAGCTCCGAGCCGGCCACTCTCCTGAGCCCCGGGCGGCCCCGGGCCGCTGAAGCGCGGCTAATGAGACCAAGGCTAATGTGTTCAGTTTGACACCCCTCTAGTGGGGTCGTAATAGGCTCAGTCATTTCAAATTGATGTTAAAGTTTGGTTTTCACTTCCAAGTTGAAGTTTAGGGTCTATAGAACAATTTGAGTTCGAGTGTCAAACACACAGATAACAAAATGGCCTGCGGGGGGCGCTCTAAAATATATAAACTGCTATAACTTTTGATTAGTTAAACCAAATTTAACATTTGAGGTATGTATGGATTCAGCATGAAGAGGAGAAACCGGTGGGCTAAATAGTTGGTTACCAGATTAAAGACACACTATGTAATAAACACACTTTTAGCCAATGGACAGCTAAATCCGGGCTTTTTTTAAGATAAAGGGTGGAAATGCCCTCCAAGTTGCAATGAAACATAATTTATTGTTACAATTTATTGTAAATAAAGCCTGGGTTATCACTTAACTTGATTTGTTCAGAATATCCCTGAAGCACACAGATACTTAGGATACATAAACACAAATATAGCTGCATAAAGCCTATGCGATATTTAGGACCCAACTTGCAACTTTGAGTTTATGAATTTAGGATGATGAGTACCAGTTTTTTTCAATCAAGCCATCATTTTATTCACAACTTAAACATTTTCTATCTGGAAGAAAGTAAATCAATAAGAATAATGATAATAATGATGATGATGATGATGATGATGATGATGATGATGATGATGATGATGATGATGATGATAAATACTATGGGGAACAACATTTTCTCTTGCATTCAATAAGTAAACAGAAGACCATAGGGCTAACATTTATTCCAATACTCCACTCTACAATAACTATGACAGAGAACAGATGTAAAAACAGTCAGTGATCAGTCTTAGAAATTGTATGTGCACTTGCACAGACATGTGCACTTTAACTCTGCCTTCATGCACTTGCACCGAGATCTGGCAGGTCTATTTGTACAAGTACTAGTACAGCTGCACTTCACCTCTAGTTGGAAAACATCTTTGGCAACTGCATTGCTTTGGTAGTGTAGTCCAAATCTGGGAACTGTTCATTTGTTACCAGATTGGTAGGCATTTCTGGCAAATGCAGATAATAAGAACGGTTTTCATTCCTGTCAACTACGCTGGTAACAAATGGACAGTTCCCAGAGCAGATGATTGTGTCTACCATGTATGAAATAGTCTTATAGTATTATTTAGTATGCTTGCCAAAGGCCTCTGCTTGCCCCCAGCAAGCATACTAATTGTTCTCCAACAGTTTATTTAGTATGCTTGCGAGAAAGCATATTAATTGTTCATCAACAGTTTATTATTATTCTACATTTTTCCATTCACCTCGGCATATGGGAATCGCCATTCATTAGTACGGCAGCTTTGAATCGTTGCAGCGTTCGAGATAGAGACACGGTTCGAGTGCCAAAACGAACGGCTCGAAAAGGTCTCAGGGTGGAGTATTTTTCGCTGGCCTACCCCCTTTCATTCGTTCACCAGACTTGTTTTTCTTTTGTTGTTTTCTCTCTGTTTTCCCCCTCATTGAAATGAATGGTAGAATGGTCAAGATGATAATGTCACAAACTGTGGCAGTTACAGTGAGAGGTGACCTGTCCTGGGTTTTTTGTATCAACTAGGTAAAGGCATTGTCAGAGAGGTATTGGCTCTGAATACAAACTGTGTGAAGATCATAAGCCAACTCTTAAATTTTTTTCAAAGAGAGCAGTTTTAAAATCCCTATGATGTGACCCCATTCACTTACAAAAAAATGTGTGAACAGCTCAGCGCATAGGCCTGAATATGTCCATTTTTTTACTGAACCATTTGGCCAAGAAAAGTGATCTCAGCTTTGACATGAAGAGCAGGTTTGTGCCATTTGTGTGTCAATATCATCTGACAACTTGCAAAACTTTTGGAGATATGACAGCGTAAAAATAAGGCTGCACATAGGCTATTACTCAGCTATTGACTGCCAAACTGTCACCTTTATAATCTTCAGTCATACACACACACACACATGCAGCCTTGTAGAACTTTAGACCTCTGCTGTCAGTAAGTGGCAGTGGCCTACTGGGTAGGGTGTTGGTCTGTCAGAGGGTTGCAGGTTCGAATCCCACCCTTACCTCTCCCTACCCACCCATTGCTGAAAGGCACCTGAAGCATCTCCATACATGCACGCACACGCGCACACACACACACACACACACACACACACACACACACACACCTCTCTCTCTCACACAGAGACACACACACACACACACACCTCTATCCCTTTTTCCTCGTGTTTCTGTGTGTGTATACAACAGCTCTGTGTGTGTGTGCATAATCCGCAAGCATACCAATAGCATTGTCTCTCCGGAAATGCAGTCTTATTATTATTAATGATTCATTTTCTTCCAGATATAACGTTTTTTTTGTGATTTTATGTGTGAATAGAATATGGCTTCATCGAAAAAAGTTGATACTCGTGATCCTAAATTCATAAACTCAAAGTTGCAAGTTGGGTCCTAAATATCACATAGGCTTTATGCAGCCATATTTGCGTATAGGTATCCTAGGTATCTTTGTGCTTCAGGGATATTCTGAACAAATCAAGTTGAATGATATACCAGGCTTAATTTACAATAACTTGTAACAATAAATGATGTTTCATTGCAACTTGGAGGGCATTTCCACCCTTTATCTTAAAAAAAAAACCCCTGAATTTTGCTGTCCATGGGCTAAAAGTGTGTTTATGACATAGTGTGCCTTTAATCTGGAAACCAAATACTTAGCTCACCAGCTCCTCCTCTTAATGCTGAATCCATGCATACCTCATATGTTAAATTTGGTTAAACTAATAAAAAGTTATAGCAGTTTATATATTTTAGAGCGCCCCCCGCAGGCCATTTTGTTATCTGTGTGTTTGACACTCGAACCCAAATTGTTCTATAGACCCTAAACTTCAACTTAGGAGTGAAAACCAAACTTTAACACAAATTTGAAATGACTGAGAAAAAATGCACATGCCTACGACCCCACTACTCCCTTTTCCCCTTCTCTACCGTAGTTTAACCCCTTCGACACTTGGTGAAATTGACAGTGTTCTATTGGGTAGCATTGCATTGCATTGCAAAATGCATTTTACATAGGCTAGTTTTTGCTTGTTTTTAAAAAATGTAATGGCAAGAATTCACACATATATGAAAGGACATTGTGTCATTTCCAAAAATCAAATGCAAAGGTTAAAAAAATGTGGGTTTTTTTGGTCATTTTGCAACGCTTCAATTTTAAACAAATGTACAATACCGTGATATATACCGTGATATATACCGTGACTAAAATTATACCGAGGTATACATTTTTGGTCATATCGCCCACCCCTAATTTCTACATTGCCCACATGAAACAAATCCCACAAGCAAAGGAATAAACTCGACAATAAGTCTTGACATTAGATGAGAAAAGTAGACACATTTTGCTCATAAACTACACTAACTCACAGGTTTGCACAATAAAAATAAAGCACTCAAATAAGAGCATCTTTACAGCATTTTTTGCAACACGTGTCAGTGCACCATTGCACATGTGCCATGCATTCTACTGTGAACAGACACGTACTGTATAATGCCTTTCTGGCATCTCGCCTTTTTGCGCATAAGTGCGACCATAAATGTACAAAGCCTATGAAACGTAACGCCCTAACTGAAGAACCTCTTGAGGCCTGAAAAGTGTTTGTGGGTGACACGCTGACAATGCACAGCACTGTGTAGCGGATCCTCTCCACAAACACTGAGAAACAAAAAGCAAAACTCAGACAGGGTGAAGTGAAACTGTGTCTACAGGACAAATTGTCATTTGAACAGACGAGATCACTTGAATGCCTCTTGGGCCTCGGTGTGAGGAGGAAGGAGAACGAGAATGAGCGAGTGAGTGAGTGAGTGAGTGAGTGAGTGAGTGTGTGAGTGTGTGAGTGTAAGAGAGAGCAAGAGAGAGCGAGAGCAAGAGAGAGCGAGAGTGTGAGAGAGAGAGCAAGAGAGAGTAAGAGAGAGAGGAGATAGAGAGATTAGAGTGAGAGGAGAGAGGAGAGAGAGTGGAGAGAGAGAGAGAAGAGGAGAATGAGAGAGAGAGAGAAGTGGCTGAGGAGAGATGAGAGCGGAGGAGGAGAGCGAGAGGAGAACTGAAACGCTGAAAGCTAACCCGGGCATTTGCGTTTGACAAGGAGCTGAATGTTCAGGAGGGCCTACAACCCAGACAACAGATCAAAGAGTCAGACCAGAAAACATGGGAGAATAGGAAAAGAAAGAAAGAATAAGAAAAGAAGCGAGAAAAGAAATGGCGGTTAGAAAGAAAGAGCAAAGACAAGGGGAAGTTAATGGATGAGAGGAGATGCGAAAGCAAATGTGAGCAAGAGGGTAGCACTGCGCACATGGTGAGGGGGGGGGTGTGGGGGGGCTATGGCTGAATGTAGGTAGAAAAGTGCTGCTCACTGACTAACTATTTCCAGTGTGACTAGTCAAAGAGTAGAGGATGCGACTGAGACAGACGTGAGACTAGGGCTGCACGATTATGGAAAAAAATCATAATCACGATTATTTTGGTCAAAATCATAATCACGATTATTAATCACGATTATTTGATTTTTGGCTGATTTTTTTGAGAAATTATAACACAGATGAAATATTAACCAAGAATGAATTAGCATACGGGATGAGCAAAGTAAAATTAATTGTGAAATAATTATTGTAAACGGCAAATAGCAAGTTTGGACAGATTTTCTGGCCAGAAACACCATGCCTGTCAGTATGTTCTAAGGTCTACAAGGATCGCTCTCAAAAAAGTAGGTGCACCTATTGCCACAGATCTAAATCACGATTAAAATCATGAGTTCGATTTCACTATTTTATCACGATTTTGATTCGTTTTCGATTAATTGTGCAGCCCTATGTGAGACTGACTGAAACAACCTCGGATGGATGGATGGATGGATGGATGGGCTAATTGAGTGTCCTCAGAAATATTTTGGGACCGTCTGTGGAATCTGCCTTTAGAGGAAGTGAAACACATGAAGACAGACTGAACCTATTCTGTCCATAAGCATGTAGTCTAAATGCATGTTCACTCTTGATCATGTGTATTGATAAATAGTGGCGAGAGAAAATTCTGAAAGGACAAGGTAAAGTCATAGCAGGGGTGTCTAGGGGGACTTTAACATGAAAATGCATTCAGAAATCAGAAAGTGATAATCAGACAATAATGTCTTCAGTGAGGAGACGAGCAAATCTTGTCCATGACCATGAAAGAACACACAGATCTCCCATCCACACACCCTGTGTCTCATATCGTGCACTCATGCAGTGCACTGAGGTCTTTAGTGCATAGTGTAGTGGAAAAGTTTCAGCACTTTGCACTGTGCTCTCACTGGAAGTGACGAGTGAGCATAGCATCAGCTCACCAAAATATCTGTTGGCTACGGTTTACATTGCACAGCAAGTCGTGCTTGTGCATTTACTTCCTTCCCACCCAAACTGGGCCAAACTAAAAACTCCGCTTTAAAAATAACTTTGGCTATACCGCATGAAAAAGGTTGGTTCCGTGGTTTCTCTGCTTCTCTCATCTGCCACATTAGTTACAGGAAATTCAAGAGAATAGTTGAGCCATAACTCATCAACTGAACTGAACGCCACATTTCTTTCTTTCCATTTCATTATAATAATGCGCGAGGCCCGTTTGTCTAATCATTCAAGCCACTATGTTCTTTTTGGGGCCGTTGTTAGGGCTTTCATCATGGTAGGCATTGTCCAGTTTGCACCCAAATTCACCAACATTGTTTCAGGTTGTGAGCGGGCGCGCCCTAAATACTACTACGCACTGCAACATAGTGCCCAAAGTGCACAAGTATCAGATATGAGACACAGGGACTAACACACACACCAACGGTGACAGCATAGCCCTTGTGTCATACATCACATGAAGCTAAACTACCAACACACACGCACGCATGCACACACGCATGCACGCACGCGCACACACACACACGCACAAACTCACGGTTTCCAAGGCCCAATCACAAGGCTCTACAACATGGCTAGTTACCTCACATGCTTCACAAATTAGACACGCAAACACACACATCATACCTCAAAGTCACTGTCAGTTTTACACACTCCAGGACCGTTACAGCTTAGACACCTCTAAGTGAGGCAAATGTAACTCACTGCCAGGTCGTAAGCTTAGCGGGCTTTTGAATCCATGGGGCCAACGAAACAACTTGAATCAGAGGGCTGGAATAACAAAGTCTAAGTCATTACCTGCGCAGCAAATGTTGCAGTGTTAAGTCAACACACAGAGAGTCACTTTAACATCTTCTAGAGTGCATTTGGTCCCAGATTACTCTGTAATCTTTGAATCAACACTGCGTTGATCATACTACTAGTACGTAGTATCATACTACTGCATACAGAGGGATTCGAAAGACAAACTTTTATGCCCCCCAACTATGACCGGTTCCTTGGCCCTTAATGTCAGTCTAGCATGACCTGGGTACTGTGTTGTACTGTATGTTCGTGGCAGTGCCTCCGGAGGTGGCTGTAAGACTGGCTGCAGCTGGCAACCTG
>NW_026944820.1:5000-10284 GCF_034702125.1 Engraulis encrasicolus
CATGGTTAAGGGATTAGAAAAAATGATATTTAAAGTGATTTGATAGCGCGCAAAGACGGTATGTGTGGAGAGAGAGACGGGAGGGCAGGGCATGCTGGGATTACTGGAAGGGGGCGCTGAAGGGGAGGGGGGACAAAGGGTATATTGTCCTGGGCCCCGGGAGTGCTGGGGCGCCTGAATGGGTGTTGTATTGTATGTATTGAGAGGGGGTCTTTCGATGTTTTTTGTCGGGCCCAGTCAAGGCTGTCAGCGGCTGGACTGGGAGGAGTTTGGTTGTGGTGTTGATGGTTGATGGTGGTGTTGGGAGATCAAGGGACTTGCTGGGGGGGTGGTTGTGATTTTTGCCTGTGTGTGTGTATGTGTGTGTTGTGTGAGTTTGTGTGGATGTGTGTGTGTGTGTGTGTGTGTGTGTGTGTGTGTGTGTCTGTGTGTCTGTGTGTGTGTGTAGAAAAGTGTTAGCAATCTCACGTCCTTTCCTCAGACTCTTTACTTTTCTTTTTCTCTCTCACCCTGTCTTCTCTCTCTCTCTCTCTCTCTCTCTCTCTCTCTCTCTCTCTCTTTCTCTCTCTCTCTCTCTCTCTTCTTTTTTTTTCCACTTTCCTCTTTCCATCTCTTTTGTGTGTTTTATCGCTCTTCTCTCTTTTCATTGAGGTGGAGTAATGAGAATGCTCCTGCTCAGCATGTAACAGCGGGGGAACACCCACACACCACAAAACAACACAACACACACAATCACACACACACAACAACACACACACAACACACAAACAACACAACCACAATCAACACACACTCACACAAACACACACACAGTTGCGCTCAACCACAGCAACAAAGTACACGGTGCACAGCCAATTACCCACTGTGTCATCACGCCGCCGCCGAACTGCTGTTTACCAGACCCAGAGATGGAGAGTGGAGGAGAGGCTGGGGTGCGTTTCTGCAAGTGTAGTTGTTAGTTGAGCTTCTATGTAACCTATCTTGACGATGGTGTGGTCGCGAGCGGTGGCGGAGGAAGGAGTCAGGTACAGGTCGTGGTTCTTTGTCAATCAGGGCGATCTTGCGGTCGCGGGCCCACATGGTCCAGGGCAATCTCCATACCTCCATCTGGAGGAACGGGGGTAATTCACAAGTTAGAGACTACATCTCTTAAACCAGGGGTTCAACAAGTTTGAAGTGTATCTTCAAATTAGGGTTGTAGCAAGTTAGGAAGGGAGCATATTTTAGACGAGGGTTCACAAGGGACGTGTGGAATACTTATCTAACCCAGGACTTCATTAGATGACATTATATTTCACTTAGCCGCGCTTTCATTTGTTCAAAGCGATTACAATATTATATTCGGGTATTGGTTTACACTTCTTGGAGAATGTTGGGCTAGGAGCTTTGTTCAAGGGCCACTTCAGTCATGGTGGAGGTGTAGGGAGGGTCAGGGGGGATTCGAAAACAGCAAACCCATAGATTGATAGGACCATTCTATTCTTCTGATTATTACCCTTAGGACTTGCTCTGATTTCTTTTACATACACTTAGCTCTGAAATGTATTGACTGTAATGGAAATGTATGGAATGTATTTTTGAGGGTGCTTTGAAATCACAAGGATAGCAGCTTTTGCCAAAAAGGACTGGTAACAAAAATGTTATGTATGCGAGGTCAGAGAAGTAAAGGTTAGGCCCAGGGTAGTTCACATTTTAGAAAGTAGAGATGCAACGGATTCCTGATTTTTTTGGATCATGACGGATACCGGATCACTGCATAACTCCTGCGGATCGGCACCGGATACCTGCTCACTACGAAAGGGTTGAAAAAAATAGTGTACTCGACATGTGGGCCCTTTCTATTATGTTGGCTCAAACTATTTTTTAGATCATTGGCTTATGACAACTGCCTGCAACGGCCCCCGTTCCAAGGCTTTACTCATGCGTTGATTGGGGTTGTGAAAGATGATGAAAAGACAAGGTTGGTAAAAAAGTTAGAGAGTGCACAGATCTGATTTTTAGGTAACTGGGATAACCGGATCCAATGCTTAAGAAATTTTTTTTCCCTGCGGATCCGGATCTGTTGAAAAACCTATTATCCTGCTTTTCGGATCGGAAACGGATGGTGGCATCTCTAATGAAAGTTTCTCTCTGGCGTGGTCAAATAAGAGATGGGCGATATCCACACCATTTATCCATTACTTGTTGCCACTTAACGCTTTTTATTAGAGATGCCAGTATTAGTGGCCATATGCAATCATGCTATTTCAGTGGTGCTAATGGATCAAGCAGCTCAATGAACACAGTATTAGACTTCCTATTATGACTATCAAATGATTCATAGTAATGTTATTATTTTGTTTGCCAAAACAACTCATCCTCGAAACAAACTATCAAGTAATCGGAAAAAACCAACATGAGGATGAGTGAACAGAGGAAGTGGTGGAAAGAGGGGAGCGTCGGATCATTTACCTCACGTTGCTACATGGGGAGGAGGATTAAGAGCTTTTCTCCTGCGCGTTGTGCAAAATAAAGTGTGAGGCAAGATCATCAATGTATAAAAAACACTATAGGAGGTGTATGACTAAGGGGTGTTGGAGGCGAAAAAGCATGGGAGCTGACCTCCATTCGTCCCAGTTTTTACGAATAAAAACACGAGAGACTAAAATGAGGGTGAGTGAGTTTTGGGAGGGGAGTTCACACAGGAACAGGGCGTGTAAGAGCAAGGACAGCGAATTCACAACTTTGAACCACTTCGAATCTACACAAAGAAAGAAAGACGAAAGACCAATGGGGGAAACTCCAACTCCATTTGTCATTGTGGACACTGCATCCACAGGCACTCACGGAGTTCACTGCACACATCGAAAAATTGCTTTATGCCTCACCCGTGCAAGCGGGCAGGCCCCAATGACGCCCCAAGGAGCAGTGGGCCGGGAACGTTCTGACGCCCTAACCGCTAAACCCATTGACTGCCCTTACAAAGAATGTTTCACAGGCACATTCTACAGCACACTAAGTATTTTTTTAGGCCTTTAACCGTCATAAGTGAACTCTATGTATGACCGTACAGTTGTAAATTAGGCCTGCTATTACATCACCACCCATTCTTGTGTCTCTCCGAAAGTGAGCCCATGAGCACCGCAACGGCTTTCGATCACCGCAAAAGAAAACGTAGAGAAACGGCCCTCATGTTCCATGATACCAAAATTGGACGCCCTTTCCCAGCATAAAATATGAACACTCTTATCTGGAGGAAAACTTGATTTCAATCTATTGAACCTGTCTGCTCATAGACCATGTGCGCCCTATTATCTCAATTGCCATGCAGTATGGGGACCTACCATACAGCCACGTTAATAAGGCGCAGTGCTTTCATGTACAAAAGGTTAGCCCTTTGACAAGCTTTTTGAGAGTGGTTGCGGGACAGATCTCAGGAAGAGAAGACATGTTTGAGAAACTAATGGCCAACACTGAGAAACACTCGCATTGCTTAATCAAATAGACGAAATCGGAACAACTGGCCAGAGACAGATACTCTCAATAGGGTCCTGATTTGATGAACACCAGCTCATTTTATTGGGCCAAATTCCTAAGACTGAAGCGAGACAGCTGTATTATTAAAAGCATCTCAGAATACGTCGTGCTACAATGTGGCGTGTGTGTTTTGATGTGTGTGGTGTGTGTGTGTGTGAGAGAGGAGAAAGAACCAGACAGAGAGAGACAGAGAGAAAAGAGAGATTATTTATGTGTGTTTGAGAGAAAAAAGGGAACATGACAGAGGCAGAGAGAGCGAGAAAAAGGATCAATGATTTTGGTGTGTGTGTCTGAGAGACTAAACCCTTTTGTTGTAACACACACCACACACCACAACGCTCTGCGAAGCAGCACCAACAC
This sequence comes from Engraulis encrasicolus, assembly GCF_034702125.1. NCBI lineage: Eukaryota > Metazoa > Chordata > Actinopteri > Clupeiformes > Engraulidae > Engraulis > Engraulis encrasicolus. The sequence continues at coordinate 8,877 of NW_026944820.1, forward strand.
CCTCCGACCCCTCCTGTTAACACAATTTCACACATCTGGTCAAGAAACGCGGTCCCAGGACCTAATGTGGGACATTTGTTTCGGGCTCAGCTTTCAATTATGTGCGCATTCTAATTTGACATGGGAAAGCAGAGGGGCCGCAAGGCTGGGCCTGGGGGCTGGGCTGGAGGCTGGGTGCTGGGGCTGGGTTGGGGCTGGAGTTGGGGCTGGGCTGGGTTGGTTGGNTTGGGGCTGTGCTGGGTAAGGTTGGAGCTTGGGCTGGGGCTGGGGCTGTGGCTGGGGATGGGTAGGGTTGGGTTGAAGCTGGGGCTGGGGTTGGGTTGGAGCTGGGCCTGGTGGGTTGGGGCTGGGGGGCTGGAGCTCTGGGTTCTGGCAGCTTAGGCCTGGGGCTGGGCTGGGTTTGGGGCTAGGGCTGGGTTGGAGCTTGGGCGTGGAGCAGGGGCTGGGGCTGTGGTATGGGTTGGGTTGGAGTGCTGGGGCCTTGGGGCTGGGTAGGGTTCGGAGGCTAGGGGCTGGGTTGGGCCTGGTGGCTAGGGCTGGGCTGGACGGGTTGAAGGTGAGGTGGGCTATCTGCGGTTGGGGCCCGGGCCGAGTAATGGGAGAGATAAGAGATGCCTCCTGCAGTTTCAAATTAGGTGAGCCTGATTCTGTGCCGCAGTGGTATGGTGTCATCCCTCAAACCCCTGAAGAGTTTGTGTGAGTGTGTGGTGTATGGTGTGTGCGTGTGTGTGTGTGTGTGCGCGCGCGCACGTGTGTGTGTGTGTGTGTGCGTGCAACCTCTTTGTTGCAATACGCACACGGACATGCACAAAACTGCACTAGGTGAGGTGCATGCACATCAGTGGCGGCTGGTAGTCTGTCAAACAGGGGAGGCTGTTCAATTACAATATGTCCAGAACGCAAAAAAAAAAGGGGGGGGGGGGGGGGGGGGGGGTCAATTTTGACACACATCTTACATTGGTCCTGAGCCACATATGGCCTCACACACTAAAGGACTCTTGTTGAAACAAATGTGTTAATCATTAATCATTATCCCTCTTGTAGCCTATTCATAGGGATTTTTTTTTAATTATTATTATTATCATTAGGCCTACTACCTCCGCCACATAATGGTGTGATTGAGTTTGCCTTCGTTGCCTTTGTTCATTACTGGGTGCACGGCTTAACTTACCACTAGAGGTCGCAAAATCTTTAATTATTTACCAGACATTGCCAACACAGTAGGAAACAAGGACTCGCCACTCACGGGACTTTGCAGTTAACCAGTTGATCAGACACCACGAAAGCTAAAGAAAAACGGTTGTTCTTCCCTACCTTTTTCACCAAGTCAATATTAGGCAGTGCTCTGCTCTGCTCCTTGATATTCATTTTCTCCTCATAAGGACGACTGGAATTCGCCAGAATGTAA